>NW_025064915.1:181431-285116 GCF_019112545.1 Guyanagaster necrorhizus
CCTAAGCTTCGCAAACACTGTGCTACTCCAAGATTGCTCCCAATAGTTTCAAACATCTCTATTGCTTGCTTAAGATTTTTTGTTGCATCTGAATATTGATGTGTCATTTGCAAAATCTTTCCTAAGCTTTGCAAGCACTGTGCTACTCCAAAAGTGTCTTCAACTTCTTTAAATATTTGTATTGCATCATTATTTTTGCTTTCTGCCATTATCCATTGATTATGTTGCATCAATCTATAAGACCATAACAGTAAAGCTGATGCATATAAATATTTCAGATTCAATGGCTCTATTACTTCCACTAGTTTTAGCAATAAAATATCTGAATCTGAAATTAAATACTGAAAGTAGCAAAAATCATATATAATTGTCAATTCTCTTTCAGTAATAGCATTATCCAGCATATTATTTAATAGCCATTTAATATTTTTCAAATGTGATACACCAAATTCTGTATTTTCTCTTGAAATCAGTTTATTCAGGTGTCTATTTGTAATTTCATTCAGATAAAAAGCACAGAACTGCTTCTTTATACATATATCTGACTGTGGAAAATAGCTTTTGAGATATTCCTGAATTGGTGACAATAATCTCAATCCTTCTTTATCATCTTCATATATAATTCCAGATTGCAATAGATTTAAGATAATTAAAGTAATTTGAGCAAGATCTGGTACTATTTTACTCAATAGACTAGTCCATGTAGGAATGCCATTTGGAAAATTACATATCACACTTAATAACCTCAAAGCATCTGGCTTTGAAGAAATCAATGATGATTCAAGAGTTATCTTGATTGAAATATCAACACTTGTTAATCGATGAGGCTGAATTCCAGGTTTTGCTAATAATAATGTCTTTTCTTTCTTCCAGCTTTCAACAAGTACTTTTGGAGAAACAGTTTTAGCTTGATGTGCCATCAACATAATAGCCAATGGCCATCCTGCTAGTTGTCCTACTAGTTCACTGACTTTTTTCACACCAACATTATGCCCTGAAATAGCATTGAATACATTCAATGAGACAGATTCAGCTAATGGTAACAGACCATTATGTGGAAGTTCTAGCCAATTTATATCTATAGGAGGAACTTGTCCTCTCATAGTAATTATTAGCATAATCTGTGGCACAGAATCCAACTGTTCCAAAAGTCTCTGAACATCCTGTTGATTTTTACTATTCTCCCAAAGTGTTTCAAAATTATCCAAAACCAAAATTGTTGGCTTTGATATAGTATGCAGTTGTTTTACTGCATCATCAGTCAATTGCAACTCCATCAACTTTGATATAGTCTCCAACAATGCCTCAACAGTAGGCTCAGCACTGCAGACAGTATCACAAGGAATGAAGTATCTATGAGCCCCATATTTAGCTTTCACAGCTACATTATGCAGCAACTTCAAAGCTAAAGATGTTTTGCCCATACCTCCAAATCCCATAATGATAATAGAACAAGGAGAATCAGCAAGAAGATTGGTTATGCCTTCTTGGACTAACTCATTTCTACCCTCAAATATGGATGGAGGAGGTGGAGGAATAGCAGACACCATAATACTACTAATCAATTGACTATTATAAGACCTATTATACCCTATAAAATATATAGAGACATACCGGATAGGCTGAACCATTTTAGGACTCAACTATGAGAGTATTAATATACATTAATGTAACTGTAATAAGAATATTCACCAGATGATTATGAATAGCAGTAATTTGTTTAGTAGCTGAAAATACAGCACTCCCCTTGAGAAATATCAGTATCCTTCTCAATCATTGCAAGATAAAAACATACAACAAGCTTATCTCGAGCTTCCTTGACATACTCTTTATGCTGGTTAATACGATCTAAAATGGCCTTGCTCTGAAATGGTTTCTTGATCTTTGCCAAGAACCCTCTCTTTCCATAGATCTTGTTCAGATCATCTTTTAAATCTTTGAGGTGACTGGTCATAGCAGAAATTAATCTCCATACTCATACCAAGATCAAACAAAATGACGAACGAGATGAATTCATCACCCATTTGCTGTAGACGTGCTAGCGGATGGGTGGAGGCTGCTTGGTTGCCAGTCAAAGATTGACCATCCTGAAGGAGCTTGATCTCCTCAGAGACATAGCTAAGTGTTTCATCGAGATACTTGATAGTATCCTTTAGATCATCATGTGCTTTCTTATTATTCTGAATAATGTGCACCTTTTAGTATGCAATATTGGCAAAGGATGATAGATTCACACCTGAGCCAGCTCCAGGATCGGGAGGGCAATATTCGCAATTGCCTTTGCAATGCCTGTGCGATCCAGTTCACCTGCACCTGCAAGCACCTTGAAAGTTAGACTGGCATTTGAAATCCAGTCGGTATCATCAGGAGCGAGGTTTGGAGGCGCGAGGATTGCAGATCGAACAGGTGTCGCTGCACTTGGAGACTGAGAGACGGCCTGGGATGGAGCTTGCATTCTTGTGTTTGTGCTGTACGGTCGATGGTGAGTGTACGAGTGGAAGAAACACACGTTGCAGTGATATGAATCTGATGGAGGCGTGTGAGTTTCCCCACGCCTCATAGCTTTTTACCACCACCATCATTTATCTAGCGCTGTATGAAGCCGCTGTAGCCGCCGGGTGCTATCTTGTTCTTTTTCCGACAATGATGCCGCTTGTATTGCCCAAATCGTGGACCGGTCCTTTGGAGGAGTTTGCTGGAAGCAGAGGCGATGAAGAGGGTAGCAGGACATGACGAATTATGTGTGGATACGTGCTGTATCATCGGTGATCATTTGTTGTGAAGTACGAATATGTATCGTGCATCCTTCTTTCTTGTTTTCCTTGCTTTGTGTTTTCATACTGCGACAGCGGCAACTTCATTTCCATCGTACGAGCCCTCAAGACGCTGCTGCTGAGGCGTTCACGGCTTTGCCTATCGCCCCTTGCAACAGGTAATACATGTATGTCTCTCTAATGGCCGTGGAGTAGTCTACCTGGCTTTCTACGGCGGTAACAGCAGCAGATGGCAGAGCTTTTCCTCTTGCTGATCGCCCCACGATCTACCCACAAATGTATGAGCTCGCTCCCACTCTGCCTATCAGCCGCACCCAGTCGCATTATCCTCTGCTACTCCCCCTGGTTTCTTGCATTACAGACCATCATGACGAGCCCGTTGACACATTGTCGGCCTCAGAGTACAGTGGGCAGACCTTATCTGAATGGAAAAGACGGATTGGCATGTAAATCGAGAGACAGCGTGCGGCTTTCCTTCGGCCAATGCGCTCTTTTGCACGACAACGACATATCGTACAACTGAGACGCTTGTCGCGATTTCCGTGTCGTGATGTTTGAATTCATGCAAGCTTTCTACTTTGACCTCGTCGATTTCACACTGAAGACTGTCTGAATAGGTATATTCCTATAATACCCGCGTTCACAAATGTGAGCCCTGGTAACGACGTATTGCGGTCTCTTGCCATCCATCCTCAGCCCTCGAACACGTCTGCATATCACGTATCTATAAGAAGTGCCAGTCGCCAGCCTCATGCCCTCGAGTGAGGAGCTTCAGCTTACCGGGATCGCGACAACCAACACTTTTCACACTTTTCTCTACCCCTCCGACGTTTTGAAGAGATAAGGTCATCGATCCAGCCAAGGATATGCCGTAGAGCTAAGAGAAGATTCCCGTCTTGTTGTAAAGAGACATACGGTGCGTATCTTACCGTTTTGACTTCCATATCTCGATCTAAGACGTCATTCCGTCAGGCCCAGAAGGACAGCGACGAACGTCAGTAAGAAAACCAGAGCTTTCAACCCACCGTCGTCCTGGCGCCACGATGACTTATAGCGGTTCCCTGATTCACAAACATCCCCCGAATAGAGGACAGCTTCTGGCTTCTGAGGGCCATCATTACTGATTCGCTCGGGTAGCCATCGAATGCATACTCGAATGGTATAGAACCCCTTCGCTCTAACGCGCCCTTTCCTACCAACATTGATTCTATCTATGGTCGGAAAGGTAAGCACAGCGCTCCATGGCCTTCGCGATATCCCCTAAGGCGATACAAAGCTCCCCATGCAACCTACGTGCTTCGCTTTGCCCATCATGATCCACTCGTCCACCATAGCTCTCTGCCTTGTACTTGCATTCCGTGCCTCGATCCACCGCTGAATCAACAGAGGTCGTCGACTGTGATCCAATTATGATGTCGAAAGAAAGTATATCTTACCAGATTCGATCGATGAGTGACAGACCTCCATTGGCAACATCGCCGTTGACAGCTCCATCCGATTGTTTGGTACATGGACTTGCCCGTCATGTTTATGGTGGCGTGTCCCTCTAGCCCCAATGTGGATGCAAATGCTGACCTCCGCTATCTCAATCTACCAGAGAATCACGGTTCGCTAATCATCATTTCTTCAGTGTGAGAACCGCTTGCGGAGATGACAGCGAGTGTCGTTCAGGTGGGAGAGACATGGGTCATTGATCTGTCAGCAATGCTCGTACTAGATTCATGATCGTGGATTAGCACCGGTACATGCTGGCGTAGTTCCATTAACGACATGAGGCTAAACTCTGGTCCTTGGGTCCTTGGCCTTGATGCTCGAGCACGGACTTGCTGACGGCATCCCGGTCTGGCGTCGGTTCGGCGTGCTCGAGTGCCACCATTGATGTCGTTGACTATGCGTTTGCTGGTTGTTGTATCCCTAGCTGGGAGAAATGATCATGAGGAGCGGACGTAAAGCGGATGAAGGAGGACTGCATTCTCACGCCACGCTTCTTCTTCAATAATCTTCATGATACCGATGCCGTCCTCAGCACCAGACACGATTTCAAGGATGGACGAGTTGGATAACGACGACCTGACTGGCGTCAGCGGATGACTGGTTTCTTTGAGTAAGTGCAGTCCAGTTGGTGTAGATTCATGATTCGTGATTAATGTTGCATCCAGACACGGCTGACTCTCAACGAGGAACGTTTATTTGGAAGAAGTTACTCCCTTTTACTATGACGAGCGATATGCAGGAGGGCGACTATTAGCTTCGAATCTTAGTGCGTCGTGGTTCTCAGCATCCTTACCTCTTTCTCATGAATAGCAATAGAATCGCCGTTCCATCCAGCAGCGCAACAACTGGACGACAGCAGGGTTTCCAGCAAGTCAAGCTCAATGCGATTATCAACGTCTTTCTCGCTATAGAGGCACCTTTCTTTACCTGTCGTTACACATTCAGCAGCTGGTCATCTGTTTTGGTCGAGTATGCTGGCCTCTTTTCAGATATACAGTTACTTTTCGCCCCGTCAAGACCTGCCCACCACGTTGACGAAAATCTACATCCGTCACCATAAACGCGTATCTCAGTCCCCACCAACTCCAAATCAAGTCTTGCCCCTCGCTGCACCAGCATCCGAGTCCATGGAGCTAGGGGGATGTCCATCATCTATCAAGTAAGGGATACGCCGTTCAGCCAAGAGACGAAGAAGATGCTCTTTTTCTGTCGTGAAGAGAGATACGGTGCGTATCTTGCCATTCTGACTTCTGTGTCTGGATCTGACGCGTCGTTCCATCAGGCTCAGAAGGGTAGCGACAAACGTTAAAGCATTGAACCATTGCCGTCTTGGACCTCCAGCCATTATGTCCTCGAAATCCGAAATCAAGAATGCCTGAAGATTTCGTGGCGTTATCTATGGCTATCGGTGTTCGTATACCTGCTCAAGTAGCCATTCAGATATGTGCTCGATTGGAACAGATCTCCATTCCACCACACCATTCGAGCCCATGGAGCTACCCGAATCTCTGAGGCGACTGTTCAGTGTATCCGACATGTCGCTATCCGTGCTCGCTTCCACTTAGAACCCTCGGCCTGCATGCACACGTTCGGCTTGATGAAGACCAGGAAGGGTCGGATGTGGTATCGTCAGTCTTTCTGCCTTCCCCATGTTGGTGTCCAGCATTATCACTAGCGATACTGTTTTCCATGGCGGTTACAGATTTCTTCGACGGCTGTATGGCCAAGGCGACGAGGGCCTGAACGGAGAAAGAAATGTACACATGTCGGTGCAAGGCGTTGCAGCAGAAATCGCTGTACTCAGTCCCAATATCGCTCTCTTCATCCTGTGACCATCCAAGCGCGTTTTGAAATGCTCGTGGTGGCGTATTCAGCCTCTAATCGCTGGAGTACGTTTGAGGTTTGGAGGAAAGGCGATCGATGTCGATGAGACCTCGGTTTTCTCACACACGGCGTCAAAGAGGATGGTATGCGAGTTGTGGGTCCGTCGCCGCTATGAGTATCACACATTCAGAGAGGCGAGAGGCGAGAGGCGAGAGGCGAACACACGCCTACATTGGCGCATGTGTCCTTCAGCTTCATCTCCGGTCCTTCGCAACCAACTTTGTCACCCTGGGGCCAGGGCAAGACCAACAAGAGGAAAAGCTCTTGCCCTCTTCATGACCTCTGCGTTCCCTCAACACGCTTCGATCTCCCAATTGATATTTGATACACAACGCCCACTGATCAACATTCGAATTCTCGCCTCAAATTTTTCTCTTTCATGCTCAAAGGTCTAAAGCTCGGCAAGAGGCTATGTTGACTGTACGCACGACCGGCCTCGGCGTGCCAGCATGGATGTGGGCGATAGATTTCCATATCTGCGACGTTCGGATCGTTCTTTTATGGTCAGCTTGCTTTGAATCCGGTATTTTACAATCTCCACATACGAAGAAGGAAAGGTTTTCGTTTCTCAGGGATACAGGAACAATATGTTAGGTGAACACGGCAGATACAGGAAGGTGTAAATATTTAGCTGGATATCATTTAACCGTATTGCAATATCCAAGTGCCCCCTTGCGTTTTGTGGTTTTCATGGGACCAGGTTCTGCTGCTCCCTATGCCATGTCGATCCTATGTTTGCTCGGTGCTTTCCTTTTGTCCTTGTGTTTGCAGTTCTGTGGTTACGGGTTTGTGGTTTCGATGAAAATGCATGGTTCCTGGATCTTCAACTACGATTATGCTTGGACAGGCGAGATACCTTCGTGTTGCTCCGTACTGCGACTCTTTGCCTGGTTAGTTGTACTTACTCAGGGCCTATGTTTCGTTGTGTCTGTTGTGTTCCATTGTTCAAATGTTCTTGTTCCGTCACTCCATACTTTTTTGTTCCTTATGCTCGTTACTCCCTCGTTTCACGGTTACGCTACCTATTGTTTCCCGCACAGCCTCATAAATTTTTGCTTCGGCTTCTTCTAGTGTCATACCCCCCAAGAAACAGATCCACATCTGAGGTCGGATACGCATTGGAATGGTAGAACTTCCTCGTAGCACCCCTGGATACGGTAGCATACTCTGGTAAGGGTGTCAAGCAAGCAAGAACAAAACCATCAGCTGCGACGACATTGTTCCAGTCTAATAGCTGAGAGAGAGACTTTCGGTAAAGATGGGCCAGTTTTTCCTGAACGCGTCCATGTCAAGGACCATACAAGAATCACCGTTCTGTCGACGGTTCTCTTCGCTGAGTGCCATGATGTACTTTGCTATCAGATCATCCGTGTCCTTGACTTCTCGCGCGCACGTCACTTAATTGGTATTCTCCGGCGCATCGAATACATTCACAAGTCCTACATAAGGGTTGCTGAGCCGTTCATCAGTTTTGTCGGTCGCAAAAAGACGGCGAAGCTCTGCCTCATCGAGTGATGGCTTCAAGACTTAGTCAAGAGGGATTCCGGAGAAAAGAAACTTTAGAAAAGACTGTGCTTCAATAGTCTGATGCATAGTGGATGGAGGTTTGATAGATAAGTTAAGTACCCTTTTTTATACTTGAACAACGGATGAAACTGACCGAACTGACCGCGACTGCGCCTGGCTTGGTTATTCGATGGAATTAAAAATGAATTTAGGAGCGTCGGTATAGACTTTTTCCCTACCAACCATCAGATATCCTCAAAGAAGGAAAAAGAGCGGGTGTAGGACGGGAATACCATAGAAAGAGCGCAACGCCGCCCACCTTTCTGTAGATGAGCCAACATGCGCGCAGATGACTCATACGGATACCTCGGATGGTCCAGAGCCAAGAACAATAAGCATTACACTCCACAAGATAGCCTACACATAAAGGGTATCATTTATACATATAACTGGAACCGAAAGCAAAAGATCAAGGATGCTGAGATATGAGATCGTCAAGAATCTAGACACGGAAACACATCAATAAGAATAGCCACCATGTAAGCCAGAAACGAACCTTATCCATTTCCGCAAGTTTCTCGAAAGAACTCGCATATATTTCCCGAATTTTCGGGTGTAAACCAGTTGCATCAAGAGGCCGCCCAAAAAGCATCTCGTCGACGGGATCTAGCTTCGGTAGAGGAGCAGCAGCCGACTTGGAGGCTCTATACTCTATTACCGCCAGCATCTTAGACACCCCAAAATCATCCTTCGGAAGGAACGGTCGACGAGTTGGATGTGTTTTTTGCGCTGTACCGCCGGAATCAGTGCTATCAGTGGATGACTTGGAGTATATCGCAGGCGGAGTAGGTGCTGTAACGTAACCCGAGAGATCTGACATTACAGAACCGATGGATGGCTGTCGACGACTAGCAGCAGAAGTGGGCTTCACCGTAGGTGTCGTTGTTCCTGCCCTACTCCGTACTTCAGGAGATGCACGACCGTATGGGTTGACAGGAGGAATCGGTGTTCTTGACACTAGACCCGCCGAAGCAGGCGTTGTTGAGCGCGAATGCGTTGCGATACCTTCAATAGTATTATCGTCTAATGAATATTGCGAGGAAGGCGATGTCGATCGCAACGAAGGCGTCCTGCTATTGCCGCTGCTAAGCTGACGTCGGTGTCCAGATTTCCCGGACTTGATTTTGTTCAAGACACGATCCAGTTTATTGCCTCTGTTGTCCAAAACACCTTCTAACAAATCGTTCTGGTGTGCTCGGTCGCTTCCTTTGAGTTCTTCCTCGACGAGGTCGCTGATATCGTACGTTTCACCATCTGGCTCCACGTATGAGTAGCGCATCCTATCATTGGCGTCATATCGGGAACTACGGAGCATAGCATTTCCCGGTAAAAGAAGATCCAATCCCCTAACGGAATTAGTCTGCGCAGAAACAATTGCCATTTGATTGGCACGTTTGGCTTGCCGTTGAGCTTCGATGATCTCCTGACGAGAAGGTTGTAGCGGCATGGCTGTCTCTGAAGATGCACCAGCGGCAGGGACTTCAGAACCCGTACTAGAAACAGACTCGCGGTGAAGATTGCGCAGCGCAATCTCATCAAGAGGCGCCGACATCCGATGACGAGAGGAGGAAGCACGATACGAAATGGCACGTCGGAGGATGAACACAGGATCGTCCTCTCCGACATCATCCGTGCTACCCAACAACTGAGCCGAATCAATAGAACGACGTTTGTTGTCCGGGTAACGCCGATCCACTGCACGATAATTGGGCGGCCGGGGATATGCGTCAATAATTCTGCTCGACGGCGACAGTTCTCGCTCTGGAAGATTATTAGTTAGACATTGGCTGATAAGAGCAGAGAAAAAGTTTACCGTGATTACCAGCATCAACAGCGAGACCATAGCGAACGCGAGAAATACTCCTTCTCTTAGTCGACTTGTCCTCAACCTCGTCGCCTCCATCGACCACACCTTCTAGGATACCAAACCTCTCCAAGCCAAGTTCAATGACCTCTGCAACAGTAACATTCTTCGGGAACACAAAGACCTTGCGACGGAGATGTTGGGTAATACCAGGGGACGCCACAGAACCGGACTGAGGGCGATGGTTCAACGTCTCCTTGAACACGATTGCCTCAGTTTGAGGATCAAATACCATATCGTCCGGTAAGTCATCTGGGTAGATTACGAGCTGCAACGCAAATCGGTACGACGGTGAACTAAACCTCTCCGTCGGGACAGTGGTCGCAGCGGTGGACACGGTCAAATACTGCTGCTTAGGCGAAGAAACTATCTCCGAATCACCAGAGAGGTCGGTAGCCAGCAAGGTTTCCTCGTTCTCAAGACTATCGTCTTCGTCACCAGCCCTGTTGAGATAAAATTTGACAGCAGAATCATCCGTAAAGTCATTCATTGCAAGCTTCTTGATTGCAGGGTGCATCGAAAGATTGCTTGTTATCGAGCTGATACTCCCCACACTGCTCCTCTTGACCTTCGGCATCTCCATCGCAGCTTCCACGAGCGTCTCAAAGACGCCCAAAGGCTTCTCCTGATCCTGCAATCTTGCCGACGAGCCCTCGATTTGCTTTACCACCAGATAGTAATCTTGCGCGTTCTCGGCAGAAGGTAAGCGGAATCGCTGCATCGCCTGTTTGACCAGGTCAGCCGAGGTGGTGGATGAATTGAGCAGAACGGTTTTAAAGGTGGCGTCGGTTTGGAGATTTTTCCCGGTGAAGACGCGGATGACACTGAGGTCGGGAACGCCTTGGCCATCCATAGAAGAGGCCGTAAGGATCAAAGAGCCGGGTCGTTGGCGCGTCGTTGGTGGAGTTAAACCAGTCGCAGACCCTGCGGACCCTGAAGGACTGTGATACGAGCTTGGTGGCAAGACGGCAGAGGCAGATTGGAGGCCATAAGAAGGCTGAGCTTCCGGAGGAGATGCCGGGGAGCGATTGAGATATTGTAGATACAACGCTTGTTGCTGTTGATCGCGTTGACGTAGCTGCGATACCTGAGGAGGTGAGCTCATCGCCGCGGATTGCTGTTCCGGCTGTTGACGCTTAGCTTCGGCAGCATCCCTAGCTACTTGTGCCTGCTGCTGCTGCACCTGCTGTTGCTGTAGTGCCTGCTGCTGCTGTTGCTGCTGCATGGGGCTGCTGGGGGCAGGAGTAGCAACCAAATCTGAAGGTCGATGACCAGATCTGCTCGAATCTTCAGACGTCCGTCCGTCACCTTCAACTGAACCAGACAAATTATTCTTCTCCTTACTCCCACCATTTTTGTCCTTCTTCCTCCCAAAAATACTGAACATACCGCCTTTCTTTTTCTTGTCCTTCCCGTCATCGTCTGATTCGGTCCGTTCTTTACGCAATTTGCCACTGCCAGATGTAGGGCCTGGTGAAGGTTTCCCTTGGGAGACACCTGCAGAGCTCACGGGGGGCGCCATCTTTTCTTTACCCCTCTGTCTTTTCCTCGCAGCCTCGTCTTCTTCATCTCGAAGTCTCTTCCTTTCCTCCTCCTGTTGCCGCTGCTGAATAGAGACACTAGATGACACGGTTCCTCCAGTATGCTTCAAAGCTTCATCGGAATCGCGAGCAATGGAAGGCGTGGCCGTGAGTTTACGAGTTTCAATGACTTCGGCGGGATCAATGTTTCTCAAACCAGTGGGACTATTTTGGAGGAGACGTTCCTGAGATGATGGTGATCTGAGAGTCCGCGTGAGCTGCTCTTGCTGTATTTGAAGCGGCTGCACTTGGGAGGGCTGTTGCTGCGAATTTCCGGGTCGCTGGGATGTGGAGATTGCACCGCTGGGACCTGTAGCCTGAGCGTCCGCATCCCGAGCCGCCTGTTGTCGGGATCTCATCTCCTCTGCGGCAGAATCCTCCCATTGCATTCCATCGTCAGGTTCCATTGGTATGCGGATGCCTCTCGCCGCGTGTTCTTCCATCATCCTCATATGCTCCTCCTCGGCCAGATCAGGATCTTCACCTTCATAGGGTATGTCGTCCCACTCGATATCGTCCTCCTCTTCCTCTTCTTCGTGCCAGAGAGCAGGCAGGTAGCGATGAACATAGTAGCCAGCGCGGAAAGAGACACCACGGGTATGAGAGCGAGAAGGAGTGGTGTTTAATATAGGTGAATGTGACTGGTTGGAACCCTGCTGGTATTCGACATTAATACGATCCTGAGGAGCCATACCAAGTTCTTCGTCTGGGGTTGCTTGTGCTAGCTAGAGAGCACTTGTCAGACGACTGGTAAGATGGAATCCAGCAGACTTACGTCGACGTTACGGTGTTTGTTGAGTCTTGCTAGCCTCTCAAAGGGTGTCTCAATGTTCTCTGCCGGTATATATCCCACTTCCTGGGTCTTCAAGACGCGGACCAGCCACCAGTAGCTGTTGCTGTCATCCATCAAGAACAAGCTGTCGCCTTTGACGACGTTGGCCTGACCGTCCACCGTCGCTGCGAAGCTATGGAATGCGTATACGAGGTCGAAATCGATGGCTTCATTGGGTATGGAGAGATCGGACGACACGTCGTCCTCGAAATGTTCCTCACCATCAGAGTCGTCTTCGAGAACGGAATGCTGTTCTTCTTCGTCCATGTAATTGGCCGCCTCAGCGTGTGCCTCTATGTGATCGTTGTCGCCGGCATGGATCCGGTCACGCAAGTCGTACGTTTCAGAACCTGATGGTCGTCGTATGCCGACTTGCATGGCAGAAAATGGGCACTAAATGGAGAGAAATGAACGTTATTAGAGTGCCAGACTCTAATAGAATATGTGAAATATTGTCGAGCCGGAGGGCAGCTGAAGGAAAATGATCAGGCAGGCCGCGTTTTGTTCAATCCTTCGTACCCACAGACGAAATTCGTAAATTCGCAAAACGTTGCACAAAGATAGATGTGCTAGCAGAATATGCCCGGGGCCCTTGGGACATCCAACAGGAAATACGAAAAAGAATGTTGTGGAGGAGCGGTAACAAGTGATGAGCTCTTTGTTTGGTTCTTGTGCCATCATCTTTGACGCCAAATAAAAACTCCTGCGCAGAAATAAGTATCCTTGCAGCATAATGTAAGAGGTTCGACACTGCAGTGAAAAGGAGGGATCACTGCAACACTGACGGACGATCAAACCCTGATCTTCGTTTCTCTCTCTTTTGCTTACTTCCCGTACCTGGCGGTTCAACATGAAGTGGATCTCTCCCTTCTCCGTGGTTGCCGCCATCCAGCTCGTTTCTGTCCTGGTACGCGTCACGTCCCCTGCAGTGGACTGTCGACATACTCGCGCGCCAATTTAGGCCTCCCCAGCCAATCAGATCGTCAAGCGGACTAGCACCAGCGAGGGCGTGTTCTCCACTTCTAACGGCATCCTTACTCGTGCTTAGTACTACCGGGGGAACTGGCGGCACTACCACCACGGTCACCACTCTCTCCGCCTCACCTCTGTGGTTTCCGACGACTCAGCCAAGATCGTCGTCATCAGCGGTATATCATAACTTCCCTAGAAATGCTGTTCCTGACGCCTTCCTTTAGGTGCCATTATAGGTACATAACACCGTTGTAAAGATTGGCTCCAACACTTCCATGCTCGGTGCTTCTGGTTCTCGTACGTTTTCTTTCATTTTTCATGAGTGACTGCGCGCTCATTGACGCGTCATATAGTCCCCCAGCGGCGTCGGTCGTCGCGTCCTCGAAGAATCAAGCGAACCTCCCCGCCTCTGGTGACGCTAAGGTGCAGACCAGAGCCCTAGCTTCTCGTAATCACGCAGCCATATACTGGCATCCATACAGAGTAGAATCAATGATAACGAACAGTTCCAAAAATGCCGACATAAGAGGGTAAAGGGAAGAAATCAGGAATTCCTGGTATAATCAAGCGAACTATTCATAATGTTGAATATTTTAAGCACTGGAAAACTACTCGCAGAACATATACGGAGGGCTAGCACTTAGTCCGCTTCTTCAGGATATAACTCGTGCGCAATTTTGTCAGCCTCAGCCTCACCTAATGGCCCAGCTGGTTTTTCCACGGCGACAGCTTCAGGAGCTGGCGGTTCTTCATCCTTGACCACTGGCTTCTCCTCAGGCTTTTCATCCACGACCTTTTCTTCCACCTGAACCTGCGTCTTCGCCTCCTCCTTAGTAGCTGCCCCACCAAACTGATCTCCTTCTCCTCCGAGAAATTTCAGGGAGAAAGAACATGAGAAAGCCGCTCACCTGGAGGTTTTGAGGCAGCCTTCCGGAAGTAATAATGGATATGTCGCACATCACCCATTCTTTCGGCAAGGAGAGCGTGCCCTCGGAAACGCAGCAGACCACCGACGTATGTCGATTTCGAAACCGTGTCCTTGAACGGATCCTTCGTGATGCAACACAGCGTTCCTGGGGCAACCGCTCCGGCAATGGCCGGTTCGATCCAGCATGTGTTTCGCGGGAGACTCAAATCCGATCACTCCTGAACACTGACCACCACCTCCAATCTTCCTTCTTCTCCCACAACAATACTATGGGCATCCTCGATATCGTACCGGTGAGTGTCGCAGACGGTTGATGTTGGACACCGACGATAACGATGACCATAGGCTGGTGTGTTGACAGGCGATAATGTCCGCAAAGTCTTCGAATACGCCAAGGAGAACAAGGTGCGCTGGATAGCGCTTAATTTAGTGCATATGTGCTGATTTTTCGTGTAGTTTGCCATTCCTGTGAGTTTTCTGCAGCTGCCAGTTGTTATCTGTACTCATCACCGGTATTTACCGTATAGGCTATCGTGAGCTGTCCATTCATATCCGATTTCCTGACACTCATGTTCATGTCGCAAGAATGTAACCTCATCCTCGACAGCGAATGCTGTACTCGAGGCTGCCAGGTAAGCCCCGTCATGACCGTGACCCAACGGTGATTTATTCATCGCGACTGTAGGGACATCAAATCGCCCATCATCATCCAGGTCTCTCAAGGCGGCAGTGCCTACTTCGCTGGAAAGGGCCTGGCCAACGACAAGCAGCAAGCCTCTATTGCAGGCGCAACAGCTGCCGCAGTCCACGTTCGAACTGTAAGCAAGGCTTACGGCGTGTACGTTTGTTCCTTGAGCGCTTTGCTGTATTCTAACGTTCCGTCATAGACCCGTCATTCTCCACAGTGACCACTGCGCCCACAAACTCCTGCCCTGGTTCGACGGAATGCTTGAAGCCGACGAAGCCTACTTCAAGGAACACCAGGAACCCCTTTTCTCCTCCCACATGCTCGACCTTTCCGAAGAACCAAAAGAGGAGAACATCGCGACATGCGTCAAGTACTTCAAACGCATGGCGCCCCTCGGCCTGTGGCTTGAGATGGAAATTGGTATCACTGGCGGTGAGGAGGATGGTGTTGACAACACAGGCGTTGACAATGCCAGCCTCTACACCCAGCCAGAGGACATCTGGGATGTTTACAACGCCCTCAGCAAGATCTCTCCTAACTTCAGTATCGCCGCCGCCTTTGGTAATGTCCACGGCGTCTACAAGCCTGGAAACGTCCGCCTCCAGCCTGGACTGCTCGGAAAGCACCAAGCATACGCGAGCCAGAAACTAGGTGGAAAAGCCGAGAAGCCGTTGTTCCTCGTCTTCCACGGCGGTTCTGGATCCACCAAGGAGGAAATCAAAACTGCTGTGAGCAGCGGCGTTGTCAAGATGAACGTCGACACAGATACTCAGTTCGCTTATCTTGTCGGTATCCGGGACTTTGTCCAGAACAAGAGTGGATACCTCCAGACTCAGGTTGGTAATCCTGAGGGTGCTGACAAGCCCAACAAGAAGGTGCGTATCTCTCGGTTCAGTTATATTGTTCCTGCTGAGATTGATTTGAACACACAGTACTATGATCCTCGTGTCTGGGTGCGTGAGGGTGAGAAGACGCTTGTTGTTCGTGTCAAGGAAGCCTGTGAAGACCTCGGCAACGTTGGTGCGTAATCGGTCCATGCCAGTCCCACGGTGTTGGCTTATCGTTACACAGGTCGTCTCTGAGTCAACGCAAAAGGGAAAATAAAAGCAAATGTATTCGAGATGTAATGTTAATTCGTCTGTCAACTATCCTCTTTGATTTAAATAATGGAAGAATCATGTTCCAGAGACCCTTGATCAAGAACCACCACCATGTGGGGTTCCACGTCTTGCCACTTCAAGCCTGGCTCAAGGGATCTCTCTCTTCAAGACGGCGAGCGAGATAAATAAACGTTCCTGCACCTTCACTGGTTAGGAGAAACGTCCCGTAGTCTTGGGACGTCTCAGTCCCAACTCTTTCTTTAGAGAGCCTAGCACCCCAGCACCCAAATTGATGACCAGCTTGCCAGCAACCATAATCCTGAGCCACGCAACTAACCAATGCATGTAGTAGCGAATAGAGACCCCAACTCTTTTCCAAGGCACTTCAGCCTCAGAATTCGTCCGGGCGTGTTAGTATCAGTCGCTACGCCAGTTCTTCGTCTCAGTGCAACAACTGTGTCTGTCGCGGCCAGGGCTATTGTCCCAGACGTGGTGGCCACCGCCGTCACAGTAGCAGATCCGGCCGTAACAGTGGCCGTCGTAGGGATGGATTCTGTCGTAGTAGCAGTTCGCGTCGTAGCAGCATTTCTCGTCGCCCTAGCAATGGCCGCAAGAGCCCGCCTGAACAGCATTAGCAGCGACATCCTCCTCAGTAGGTGGAGGATTCGCCGGCGGCATCCAAGAAGTACACAACGCCTGGGTTGACCACGTCGATCTCCCTAGCGACCTGGATCACGACACGGTATGCTCTTCCCAAGTTCTAATCGATTGCTCATTCATCCACTTAGCGTTAGTAAGTTCTGTGCCTCCCTCCCTAGGCAAATTCCAACTACTTCTCCTCAGCTACGACGATCTTCTTGATGTCATCCACGATTCCTAATGTATCGCTGTCACCAACAGTAAGCCGTACAACCACTGGAAAGCTTCCCTTGTCTGCCACTCCGACAGCAACGGGGGACGAAGATGCCGTTCTCAGAGTCACTGTTGCTCTTAATTGATGGCAGAACCTGAACTCTCGTGATCCTTCCTTCAGTTTTGGTACGAGTGATTTCTGCTTTCCTTTCGCCCACGGCTCATTAATTCTCACAGGCGAGGGTCACATCTTCAATAACTTACAGTGAGTTGTGCTTATGAGGTTCGAGACACCAGCTCATGATTATTAGCTACGTCGACCTTAACGACGGCATTAACGCCCGAGATGAGGCCCAGCTCCTTATCGAAAACAATGTTTTCACAGGTGACTATTCAGTTTCCCAATACTAGCAGTACTCGTGCTCAAGATTTATCAGGCACTATTACCGATGCTCTCTACTCCACTAATGGAGGTTACGCTCTTATTTCTGGAAATGGTGTGCTAATCTTTCCTTTTCCCACTGCCGTAGTCTATCGCGCAGACTCTGGCGATGACGGTGAGAACACCACACCAACAGGAACGATCTCTGCTTCAGACCTCGGGTTCTCTTATACGCTCCTTGCCACCAGCAGCAAGGTTGCATCGTAAGTATGTCCAGTCGAACGCCAGCCAGACTCTTTCATTCCAAAGGTTCACCTCGCAGTAAAAATAGCTTTTAGATTGTCAAACCGCCCGGAAATAAAAAGGATCTTACCAAGTCAAAAGAAAAAGAAGCATAAATAAATACTAGTAGTAACTACATATATCGATCTCAAACGTGATCTGATCACGATCTGATTAAATCCCCTTCTTCCTTCTTTCTTCCAACAAGCATGGGTAAGGAGACAACGTCGATAATGACCGGGAAAAATATTAATTGTTTGCTTTTAGTTAACGTTACAGGCGAGATTGGAATCTTAATACGTAAGATCCTACTCCTGCAAAATTACATCGATGACACTAAGGTATAGGCGGTTACGTCCAGAGGCCATAAAGGAGCACGGCTCTCTCAACACCGACGGGAAGAGCAGCGTCTCGTACGGCGTACTCTTCGATAAGACCGCCAACACCCGTACGTCTGGTTTTTTTTGAGCCGGAGCCAGAAAAAACATCATCCCTCATGATTGTTGCTTTCAAAGTCGAAGCATTGAACGGAACGTTGCGTGCGGCAAAGCGCCAGAAGAAGGTCACTTTCGTCTCTTAGTCTTTTCTTTCAAAATCCTTACTCTACCGGACCGTTATTCTAGATTGCCTTTGATGGTGAGCTGCTGATGATGCCTAGGGATAAGGATGTACAAGTTATATTACTAGAGGCGTAGTCGATCTTGTTCCCTAGGGTACCATGAAGCAATGTCTTAAATAACCTACTCAGTAGGACTTAACAGCACCAGAGTATAATGAAGATATGCGGCTAATCGCAACAGCGGAGCTAGTGATAAGATTCATTCAGTTCAACTTCAGTTGTCATCGAGCCGATTTGTCGTTTGCGTCATGAGTAATTGTCTAATTTTATAGCGTAAAAAAGGTATATGGATACAGGTATAATGATGCTCGATGTCCGTACACAAATCAATGCAGTGAGTATATACACCATTACCAACCAGCGAAGCCTACAAGCTTACCATCCCAACTCCACCATATCATCTCGTCCTCCTCATTTTTCGCGTCCTTTCCCAGATCCGTACTCGGCTTTTGGCATGCTACCCACAGGCCCTCGATCTTGGCCTTTTTCTTGTGAGTCTTCGGCCCATGCCCGGCGGCCCCAAGGAACTGCTCCAGAAAGTTATCCATAGAGGCCGTAACATTCTGCCGAGGTATCCACGCGGGATGAACAAATCGTCTTGGAGCGCGTATCAGTATATGTGTCTGCGTAGGACCTACAGTGGATCTCGTAAAAAAAAAAACAGATGTTGTGTGGAGAAGCACTTACTTATCTCAGATGCCAATCCATTTCCATCACAGTCCGCTGACACAAGCGCTCGCGAGAGTAGTCTGTCGGCAGTCCGAAGTATACGTTGCTCTTCGGCGAAGGCTGATGGTAGCGGTGGCGAAGATGTCCCGTCGTCGTCGTCGCCATCATTGTCTGATTCTGTTTCGTCCTCATCGTCCACGTCGCTGTCGTCCGAGTCGGAGGGTCCCTCGTCATCGCCACCCTCGTCATCGCTTCTATCGTCATCGCTCTCACTGTTTCCACTTTCGTCTGCCAGACGTATATCATCCCTTTGGCCCCACACCTTGGCCTCCAAACCATCCACTGCCAACATGACTTTTGACTTTGCAGATCCGATACTGGGCCCCATCAAGATCGCCATGTACGCCCTGTTTGTATGCATAGTTTTGGACCGTTCTTCTTGTGGCAAAGATCGTGCAAATGCAGTAGATAGCGCCGTGAATGTTGTTCCTAGATGTGACAGTAGCGTGTCAAAGGAATCCAGTAACTCTGACCGCAATTTCGTAGTGCGGGCATTGGCCTAGCGTCCTGTAAGGGAAAGGCATTAAACATAAAAGGGGATCGCGCACCTTGTCCGTTATTACTATCCGAGCCAGCTGTGGAACAGGCCTTACAACGGCCATCAGTCACCAAAGATTCGACGAGCACCCTCAACTCACAGAGGAACTTGATTTTTGAGGAAAAGGACATGCCCTAGTAGACTGCAGGCCATACTTGCAGCAACAGTATCCGTTATTGAGTCCATATCAAGCTGCACTGACGGGATTTTGCTTTCCTCAACCACGGTGTCTTTGCCCCCATCCTCTTCGAATGGTTTCAGCGCTGCCGCAATTGTTATCGGCCGTTGAGTAGACAGGGGTTCAGGGAATTCAACGTCCAAAGGAGAAAATAACGGCGCAAGTAGGGGCATGATAAGAAAACGGGGAGAGCGGGTAGGTCGCAGGTGGTGGGAGGAGGTGAAGATCCTGAAAAGGAAAAAGGGTTGCGGGTCAATTGAAACTCCGCTACACGTCCTTCACGTGCTTTGCCGGTTCGGCAAAGTCACGACAGTCTTGAGTTTACATCAGTCGGCATGCAGTCCATGACTTTCTGGATTCAGCAATCAGCATTTCAAGTATGCCTAAGCCGTTTCCGAATTTGACGAACCTAAGAGGTGGGGGTGAGAGAAATCCTTATTTCTCTTGCGAGTGAGATTCCAGAGGCAAGACTCGGGTGTGGGTGGGTGGGTGGCGAATTTTGGCACTGGCGATGCTGATTGCGAGCTCTTACTCGCATAGTCAGCACCTTATATGCGCTGCCTCGCAAGCTCGGACTGCTCACAACGTTCAGGTTCCTTCCTTCCCGGTCCCTCCGCTCATTCACCTGATTTTATCTGGTGTTTTGGCATATGATGTGGATATAACGGACGTTTTCGGTATTTTGGTGCCCCGTAATAATGATTATAATTCAAGTGTTATCCGGGTCAGGAAGTATTTGACGCTGACGGAGTCTGACCTCCCCCGTCGGTCAGGAAGGGTCGGATAGGCAACTGGTAGGGCAAAGAGTGCGATAAGAAACAGCCGTAGCTAAGTAAATTGTTCATTCTTTTTGGCTTTCTCCAGTCAAATGGCTTAAACTGAGCACTTATTAGGGTATATTTACGAAGAAATTTATGAAATAGAGGTGTGCATTCATGCATTAGTATGATAATTGGGTTCAGTCACGGTAAAGCCGGGAAATAGATCGATGGTCGTCCAGTGTCCAATATCCATCACTCAGAAAAGGAACAAACAATTCTAGTCGGTAACGGAATGCCAGCTCAACTTTGGCACGTCTTTAGTAAAGGTTCCTTGACCTCCACTGACCTCGCCTATATTCACGCCAAACGTGACGCAAAAGGTATCGGCGATTTCATCGGGTGGTGGCACTGCCTGAAGATCCCTGGGCCCGCAGCTGATAAAAGGGAAACCAAGCGTCGTTGGTCGCCAGGAGTATATGATTTTTGCATCATTCCCTTTGGCCGGTGTGCTGATACCACATTATCTTGGTAAAGAGGGAACGTACCTCTACGCGTCTTAGCTATATTAAATGTGGTTAAATAAGTCAAATAACTGAAAACGAACTTATCTTGGAACGCGACCTTCGGACAACGCCAGCCGGATATCTGCCGGTGGGGATATCCGGGCCGGCGAGGAATAAAAACCCCCTCCTTACTTTATCTCTCCCTCCCATGGACCCGTAATCTGTCACTACGTCTCTCTCTTCATTTATCGTGCATCCGTTCCTCAGTATCGAAGCTACAATGCCTACACCAAATCCCACTTCAATTCCAGGGCACTTCAGCCTGCCCCGCATTAGAACGCTATTGGTCTCATTGCTCGTTGCCCTGGGAGCGGGAACGAATTATGTACGTGTCGTTTGTAACTCGCCCAATAGGAATCTGATAGTTTTCATCAATCCCAGGTCTATTCAGGTAAATTCCTTCAAATAGTTGGTAAAACATCCTTATGTCTCGGATCTGCAGCCTACGCCCCCCAAATGGGACACAGACTAAATCTCAGCCATACACAACTAAACCTCATCGCGCTTGGAGGAAATGGTAGTTTTTTCTCTACTCCCTTTGATCCCTGACCCTGGCTTACTCGACTCTCAGTCGGTGTCTACAGTACCGGTCCGGTGTGGGGAAAGATAGTCGACGCTCGGGGCCCACGTATCCTGATGGTAGCGTCCTTCGCACTGCTCCTACTGGGATATTCCGGCATTCGACTCGTCTACGACGTGGGGTTAAAATATGGCCAGTCCACCATCAGCACTTTTACATTCTGCCTGCTCACCCTATTCGGCTGTATGACCGGCGCGGGTGGGAATTCGGCCTTGACTGGAGGTATCAACTCCACAGCAAAATCCTTCCCAGAAAGACTCGTACGTGCCCAATCGGAAATTATTCCTTGACGTTTTCCTCGCTCACTCACATTTGCTTTTTTTAAAATTTCCATTTAGCGCGCGTCCACGACGGGAATCGTCTTGTCGGGTTTCGGATTGTCTGCATTCCTGTTTTCCTCGATTGCTCACTTTGCCTTCCCAGGCGACACGTCTTCTTTCCTGTTGGTTTTATCTCTGGGAACGGCTCTGCCCGAGGTAGTAGGGTACTTTTTCATTCGACCTATCCCCTTGCCCGCGTCCGAACAGCGACATGTTCCCGAAGGGAGCGCGGAGGCTATCTCTTACCACGAGAACAGCAGTCAAACACGCTTGTTGGGCAGTGAAGATACCCAACTTATTTTTGATCAAGCTAGTCCTACTACGCATGCCGTAGATTATAGTCCTGGAGAAACGAGTGCTCTGGAGCTTAGCCCGCCCAGGAGCATCTCTCCGCCTCAGATCAATACTTCCAGACATCGCTCCCAGAGTAACGGGAGAAGTCTCAGCCTTGCAGGACGCATTCTTCTGCACGAAAAGTCTCCCAACATCTACGGCTGGAAACTGTGGTGCACCTTCGAGTTTTGGCTCATCTTCTCAATCCTCTTACTCCGTAAGCACCTCTCTCACTGCATGGCATTCATCTAATCGTTTTACATAGTGAGCGGAACCGGTATTATGTGTATGTAATTATTCTGCTCCAGAGTGAAATGAAAACTGAACGGCTTACCTTTCTAGACATCAACAATGTCGGTTCGATGTCTCAAGCACTTTTCGCTCACAATAACCCTACATATGACGAAAATGGCGCTGTTCCGTGGCAAGCTGCTCAGGTTTCCGCCATCAGTATCATGAACTGTCTCGGACGAATCATTATAGGTTGGCGCTATGTTGATAACCCTCCCTGCAACGGGACCAACAACTAACTACAAACGCGTAGGACTCCTATCCGATTTTGCGAAACACCACTATGAGACGCCCAGGTGTTACAGCCTGATGCTGGTGTCTCTCCTTGTTCTGATTTCGCAGATACTAGCGTCTCAAATTGACGACGTGCGCTTCTTGTGGCAGGCGAGCTCCTTACTCGGCCTTGCGTATGGGTCTATATTCGGAACCTACCCCACTCTCTGCATAGAGTTGTTTGGCATGCGTATGTGCTTGTTCTAATTTTGCCATCACTACGGACCGCTAAAAGTTTGTGAGATCAGCTCATTTTTCGGAGAACTGGGGATACATATCGTTAGCGCCTATGGTGGGGGGGAACGTCTTTTCGCTGGCGTTCGGTAAGAATCTGGACGCGCATGGACCGAAGGATGCGAAATTGGGGGAGGTTATGGTTATGAGTGGAGAGCGGCAGTGTCTAGAAGGGAAGGCGTGTTATGTGGACACGCTTTATCTCACCATCGCTGGTTGTTTCTTGGCGTTCCTCTTGAGTGTGTATGCATGCTGGAGGGACCGTCAAAAGCATACGTACCACTCGTTAGATTTGGATGATGAGGATGAAGAGGATTGAAATGATAAACTGTGATATTCTTATATAGACTGTACTGTACACATACTTAAATAGAATTGGAACGACTGCCGACTACGACTCTGCCTCTCGCAGTTATCATCTCGTCGAACTCGGTACCCTCTCTCGGAAACGGAAATGGTCAAGTGTGTGGTTGCGCCACGTTCCTGTCGTCTTAGTGAAGGAATGGAAGTTCCTGAGTTTACGCGGGAGGTTCTGCAGCATTATGAACTTTTTAGGATGATGGCGAAGGAATGCTGGGAAAGGTTCATTTCCTGATTTCGCTGTGGTTCAGTCTTATTAGCCCTGTTATTTGAAAAGTTCCCTCGTTGTAATGAGCTTTCCTTTTCAACCTGGTCTTTTTTTTTTGTGTCCCTTCCTCCGTCTCCCCCAACTCAAGAATAGCATGTAATTGTGTAGGCTTCGTTGTGCGATTCTGTTATGATTTAGATTTGAATATGGCAGATGTTTTCAGTCTCTTGGTCTTTCTTAAAGAGGTCCGTCCTTATCCTAAGTACCAGCTATTCCTGCTATGACTATACCCTAGTGAACCCAGAATAAGGTGGCTTGGGCCAGCAATACCTAACGATGAAAGATAGATAGATATAGTAATGGTCAAGGCCAGCCCGCCAGCCCTGGGTAGATCCATCACTGGTTTAAAAAAAAACCCTGCCGCTTAGAAGGACAATGTCTGGCCGGCTTCAGACTGGACAGAAGACGCGACACTGTCAGTGTCAATCAAGTCGTAGTCGTAGCCAAGGTCTGAAGCGGATATAGTGCCGGTGTCAGCAGTGTTCTCGGAGTCACCAAAGTCCTGAAGTCAGTGTTCCTGGTCATCATAAGTGTTTTTCGGAATTAGTCGGTACTCACGTTGCCGGAAGCGACGGCGTAGCCTTCATCGGTCGAATAGAGAGCCTCGTCAGAGTCTACGGTGAACGTAAGATGACAAGGCGCGATTGAAAAACCAAAAAAACTCACCGACAAAGACGTTGTTCTCCACCAAGAGCTCCGCACCGTCACGCGTGTTGATGCCATCATTCATGCTGCTGTAGTAGTTGTTGAAGATGTGGCCCTCACCTGTTCGGACCCATTAGAAAACACAAAAAAGAAAGTTAAGATGAATATATATATACCGAAGCGGAATGAGGGACCACGGGAGTTCAGGTTCTCGAAGAAGTTACCAAAGTACGTCACTCGGAGGGCAGCATCTTCGTCTCCGTTGCTGTCAGAATGACCGACGAGGGAGGCCTTCCAATGGTCGTGGAGGTAGTTGTTGCTGACGGTGACGCCGTAGCATCCGTGGGTGATGTCCAAGAGACCATCGTAGCTATGCGCAGGTCAGCTAGACCGCGAACGAGAGCAAACGGACTGCTTACTAGTCCTTGTCATGGTCCTGGTCGCTGGAGAGATCGTTGTGGTCGATCCACACCTGAGAAGCAGCCTGGACACCGATAGCGTCACCAGCATCGGCCAAAACCTTCTCGATTTTGACATTACGGATGATAACGTTCGAAACATCCTTGACACGAAGGCCGACACCGCTGAGAGCTGTAGAGTATGGATTTTAACGCCGTGCATGAGTGAAAATGGGATGAAGAAACATACTGGCACCGGATGCTCCGAGGACGCTCGTGTTCGAGCCGACAGAGACGGCCTCACTACCGGTAATGGTACCTGCGGCGCACTCCTCAGCCTTTGGGAACACTATATGCACTGACGAACGCACCATCGATGATGACGACCTTGGAATCGTCACCTTCTACAGCAGAAACGAGATCGTCGAGGGTAGACACCGTAACAGCAGTAGCGCTTCCACCGCCGGTGGTACTGAAAAGGGACGGATCAGAAAGATATGGCACAGTAAACAGACGCGACGAGAACCCCCCACCCGCCGTTCAAGGTACAGTATCCAACAGAGCAGGCCTCAGAAGTGCTGGTGCGCTTTTTCAGTTGGGGGGCAGCCTAGGAGAGCAGCGGGGATGTGAGTGAGTTTTAATCCCTCACAAAGAGATGATAAATCACGCACGAGAGCGACCTGGACGGAGAAGAGAGCAAGAACAGAGTATAACCACTTCATGATGACGAACGACTGGCGTGGGTGGAGAGAAGGAGAGTTTATGCAAAAGAAAGGTTGGGGGTAAATGAGGGAAAGGGTTGTTGAGTCGCAAAGCTAGCTCAAGACTGCTCTTTTATACGCTGAGGGGAGGCATGTAGTACCATATCAGCGTTGTCAAGTAGAAGCCGCCCGGTGTACTAGGCCACGACTTCGAACAGAAAATTACTTTTTGATGAAACAAGATTTATCCGGAGGGACCTTACTGGAGAAATCACTGGACTGACATTAGACCTAAAGGCTTGTTTCCTGTTTTTGACAGATTCGGGATCGTCGTTACCTTGGATAGTGTTTACTAGAGCAAGCAGGATGGTAAGATTATCTTCAGTCATGAGAATTGAAGAACATGGGTGACGGTGCTATTGCAGCACATCATCGTCATCCAGCGGGGCGCCGAGGTTACTTACCATCCTTTCCCGCAGTATCAGACTTGGCGAAAGCTTGGCAAACATTGAAGGAAATTAAGCATCGACCAGAACACGAAAGTAGTGACTCGTCGCAACAAGTTTTTTCCGAGAATTTCCACTCGGCATCGGGGGTGGAAGAAAAAAATTCCTGGAAGGTTGTTGCTGGGTGGTTGTAGTATACCGGCACACAACGTCCCCAATCAGCAACAGTCCGCCCAGGAAAGGAAATGAACGCTTTTCCCAGAACGATCGTCCAGACAAACAAGCGACAACTGAAATTTTTCTTCCTGCTTTCGGAACGTCATCTCAAAAAAAAAAAATGAACGCGACAAAGGCGCCCCCTCCTCCGACGTCTGTCTTGTTCGCTCGCGGAGTAATCGCACGTCTCCTGATATGGCCGATATTGCGTCTGGCCGTCCAGGAAAACTGGGGCGGTCCCAATAATTCCGAAAAACGGACCTGGCTGGCGTCTGTCATCGTTGATGCTTTCGAAGAACAATCGCCCCCTCCCGATGACCAATACGTAGAGGAAATTCTGCTTCAGGTCATGGAAGACGAGTTCGTAACGCAAGTAGAAGACGGAAGCGCTGAGCCGGTTGCTGTGGATATCGTGCAGCTGTGGGAACAGTGCCACGCTGGTCAAGATGCCTTGGTGCGGAAATTTGAGGAGGCGGCGGAGAAATTGAAGGGGAGGAAAATGGATGTTCCCCAGACTTCTGGAGACGATGAGGAGGAGTGGGAGGATGATGATGATGATGGCAGTGACGAATCCGGCGAAGAGGAGGAAATGGATGATGAACCCGTGCCACAGTTGCTCAACCATCGACGGAAGGAGGAACCTGAGATTGACGAAGATGGATTCACACTTGTGAAAGGGAAATCACGAAGGTAGCCATAATTTTTGGCGAGTATTTCTTTCCTCTCCGGAACGTAGAGGGTTAACTTTATTATTTTAGGCGGTAATATTTTCGGGTATCTAGGGAGAGGATCTGTGCTGTAAACGACGTGTCCAGTTCTCCTTGGCAAAGGCTTGCAGAGAGAGACGAAAAGGGTTCACGTGCTTTATTCGCGCGTCTTCTGTTTGCTACGGCCCATGGAGAATTTACTTAAGTTTATTCATCTCTGGTTAGTTAGAATTCCAAACACTACTCTTGTTGTGAATGAAAGATGATTTAGTGATATGTGAACAGGCCTCATCTCAGCGCGCTTACGAACAAAGGATATAAGTAAGGTCTACCGACCTCCTTACTTCGGCTGCCTCTCCTGTGAAACTGTTGCTGCGTTCTTCCGATTTTCTTGACCAGGTTGTCCAAGGATATTTCTGTCAGCAGCGCAGAGAATTGTTGCCAAGACGTAGCTAGAACTGGGCCAACGGTTATGAGGCATTCTGGGCATTCATCTAGTATTGGCGTTATGTAATATTAATTATCCAGTTCAGATATCCACAAAAGGGCCCGCCTGGATATTGTACAATTTTGCATATTCTCCATCTAATTGCATCAAGTTTGCGTGGGTGCTAGCTTCAGCGATGGTTCCGTCCTTCATACATCTACAAACGTCATCCTTGTCAGACGTCCAAATCGCTAAATATTAAATAACGAGACGCTCACACGATGAGATCCGCGTGCTTCGTCAAATGTCCGAACCGATGTGTAACAAAGATCATCGTTTTTCCTTCCCGAGCCTGTAAAAGATTACCGAAAAGTAATGCCTCACCCTCAGCATCCAGTGCAGAACTGGGTTCGTCGACGGCAACAAATTTCACAGTTCCAGACTTGAAACGCATAAAAGTCCGAGATCTATTAAAGAGGGCAAAAAAGTTCGCAAATCAGCGAACCCCGCGGACCGATTAACAAACAAGAGCATACGCGACAACTCGCTGTTTCTCGCCTCCAGAAAGCTCGATGGGCTTTTGCAGCTGTTTCATAAGGATGCGTAAAGGGTGATCCTCCCCGTCTGGAAGATTAAGGCCATGCGCCTCATGTCTAGAAGGTAGCACCGTGTCCTTTCCCTTTTCCAGTTTATCAAGAAGATCCGTCGCGCCCCCCATCTCCGCCGCACGGTCAATCATTGAGTCATTTGATACATGCTGGACATATCCCATCCCTATATTTTCTCCGAGAGACAGAGGGAAAATGGTGTGGTCCTGTGTCAGCGTCGCCGTAGCCTGGCGAAGGTCAGACATGCGGTAATGCGACAAGGGCAAGCCGTCGACGAGGATGGACTCAGGAGGGGATGACGGGTCGTACATGCGTGTGAGGAGCTTGATGATGGTAGACTTTCCGCTGCCGTTGCCTCCAACGATGACGACGAGTTGGCCTGGTTTAATGGATAGGGAAATGTTCGAGATTGCCGGTTTGATATTTTGGCTGCCGGGGTATGAGAAGGACAGGTCTCTGTGTACACTTAAATCAGAAGGGGAGAAGCAGCAGATATCATTAACGCAACTTACCGGATCTCGAAGGACATTCCCTTGGCCTTTTCTTCGTCCGACTGGGGATATCGCGTGGAGCCGTCTCGAAGCAGGTTTTTAACCTCACCGGCTTCGTATATGCCACGCAAAGTCTGGCACTGTTCATGGAAATACATGGCATGATATATAATGCAATTGATTGACCATTCCAAGTTTTGCGACGTCTGTTGCATTATGGCGATGGAAGACATCGAGAATCTTGTAGGATTTAAAACGGCTACTGCTGAGAAATATATCTGTGTGTTAGCAATTTGAGCTTAACGTATATCCCAAAGTCTTCAAACGAACGCACCAGTGGAAATTCACCCAGGAGTTGGTAGAAGATGCTATACATCAGAGATGCGGACGATGTTCTATACTGCATTGAGACTTCTTCATCAGAAAGAGATGCCATAGAGGCCATAGCCTTCTTATATTCTACAAGTGCATGTCATTTAACTATACGCAGAAGATGCATAGGGTCTCACCACTGATGATGTAGTTCACTAGGTCTCCGCTGATGATCTCGGATCGATATTTCGCCGCGGACATGCTATGCAGTGATTGCGTACGCTGACGATATTCGTTGTCGGTATACACAAGACACGCTGATTATCACTTCTTAATTGGAGACCTCCGATATTATATCAGAAGGGACGTACGTAGCGTGTGGAAAGGCTTTGAAGAAAAGCTTAATATCAAGGGCTTGGCGATGCACATAGCAGCAAAAAGAGGTGAACCCGAAGCCCGAGAGGATTCTACGATGACCACCAATTTACCTGCCGCGCCTACTACTTCTGAGGCAAGATTCACGATCCCCGACACGCTTCGCCAAGCTGACTGTGCTGAAACGTGCTGTCCTGATTCTAGTAAAGAAACCATGAGAAAAATCCCCCACGTCTGTAGAGAGAGTAAAGAGTACCTTGTGAGGTGGGTACATCAGTACTGAGTCGAGCTAAATCATTACATGAGATATCTATTCAAAATGCTACAAAACGACTTAGTTTCTTGCCTTGCAACAAGTATAACTTGAAATGATTTTCGACTTTGGACTTGAGGCGGGGCACAATTTTGTCACTGGAATGTCAAGGACGCATCAGTAACAGCACGAATCAAAACGGACTGACACGCATGCTCACATTGTCCATCTCACCGTGACGGAAGCGATGACAACGACCACCTGAGTTAGCAACGCATTCAGTATAGCGCTGGGGTTGGGCTTTCCCTCGCGTAAGCCGGCTTCAATCTAAATTTTCGTATAAGCATCATGCTTGATATACATCTGTACGCAAGACTTACTGTTTTCAAGAGATGACTCGAGAGATACAGAGACACAGCCGATTCCATACCCCACCACATCCTGCTTAGGAGGTATAAGACTGACAGCCACGGATCGAGAGTATACATGTCGACGATAAGGCGTTTGAGAAAAGGAAATGACGAGGTGAGACTATTCCACTGCTTCGAGAAATCCAGAGAGTTCACAGCATTCTTTGCCAGGAGAACCTTCCAGACTCCCAATTGTATCGTCTCCACTTGGACTGGATTCGGCTGAGGCGTCTTTGTTCTGACCATCCGTGACAGATGCGAAGAAAGAAAAGACTTGAAAAAGTCTCTGAACGCCCAAGGATGGAAACGAAGATTGGGAAATGCGCCGAAGAAATCCCAAAATACAGGCATGTTGCAAGGAAATTGAGTTATACCGTGGTAACCAAAGGATAGAAGTGAGCTGGACCCGTTGGAGTTGTCAATCGTCAGATACAGCTGAGGAAAGAGGAAGGGCACACGTCAAATTAACGCCCAAACACTGCGAGACCGATAACAATCAGCTCCGATATCTGGGCGGCAATCCGCTGTACTTGGATGCTGTGCAGTTGGCAACAATTATTAGTAGGCAGCATCATTTTCATATCCACATCGGGAGGTTACAGTAGAAATAAGAAGTCTGTGGCCCGTCCAACAGTTGGGAAAGGGCCTGGCAGAAGACAAGCGGCGGTATAACGTGTTGATTGTGCTTCTGTCAATTGAAATGCCGGCTTAAGCTAAAGATGGTCCATATACTTTCAGCCATCTAGCCATGGCCGACACAACGCTATTGGTGTCAGCTACACGCTGCACGGGATAGATATTGATGACAGCGTCGACCTCTGAAGACGCTATACAGACAAGTTGTTGTAGAAAAACAAGGCTATACCAGACGGCATGACTGCAACAAGGTAGGTGTTCTATTAGCTGATGGCGCTTCCATACTACAGGGATGATATATACGTACCAGCCCAAGGGATAAAATAGAAAAGACTCCTCTGCCAGAAAACCGAACTCACTGGGGCCTCACTGCCGCTAACAACGTGATTTTCGGCAATAAGGTGGCGGAGAATCAGACAAGCCTGTACTTAAAAGACGGTGCCATCAAAATATCCGTTCCTCCGAAAGATCAGGACACTTGATAATCCAGCGGGTCACAGTCGCATGGGGCTGGCTACCTTTGCTGATCGCAGGAAAAGCTTGTTGAAAAGACTGGACGGAATCAAGCAACAAACCGCCAATACGTCCTCAAAGTGTGGGACACCCACCATCCAGGGATATTACCAGCGAGCTTAAGACAATAAGAAAATTAATCAGATCCTGGGCACCACTTCTACCAATAAGCGCTGTCATTAACGCCTTCAAAAGCCCCATTATCGCACTTAGAGGCAATGAGGGGAATCTGGTGCCACGAGTCGGCTACCTAACCCAGTGCCAAGGATAATTTGCGGCTGCGAGATGTCGCAAATGATCGCCTTTGTAACGCCCAGGAATATTCGGCCGGAAGCCTCGAGGCAATGTCAACGATATAAAAACTGAATTTGCTGCACAACGAGGGAAATGGAAAATATTGAGGTGACGTTGATGGCCGTTCGAATTCAAGAAACCGTGACCGCGAATCAGGCCACTTCCCTCTTGACCATCAACCACCACGTCATTACGGCATCTCCTACTTTTATTCCTTAATTCTCCTCCATAACGGCGCCGAGATACCTGAGGCCAACATCGACGCTGTTCACCGCTGCGGCGACAGTCGAAGGATGCAGAATGACGAAATAGAAACGATGCCTCAGCCGGCGGTGAAGAACTTGCGCTCCAAGTTTGAGCAGCTCGCCGTCGCGACGTCGGCGACCGCGCAGAATGGGATTAGGCGGTCACCGAGCAGGAACGGGAACAGTTCGTTGTTGGAGCCAGGCAGTCCGAGGCAGAGGACGACATCCGGTTCGTATACTCATGAAGTCCAGGACGAAATACAACATTTGCGGGCTTCATCGTCGTCGTCGGACCTCAGGAAGCGACCACCCCCACCCCCGCCTTCTAGAGGACTCATGATCAACACGCCATCACCAAATCCATCACCACTGCTACGCCCCGTGCCTATACCTTCACTGCCTATACCTTCACTTGCACCGGCAAATAACGTGGTGAACGCGGGGCACCCCCGCACCCCATCTATATCTTTAGTCGACGCTGACAAACATGCGGAGGGCGAAAGTGATGGGACACCGGCAGTCACGAGCATTTCATCGCTGCGTTCCAAGTTCTCGTGCGTCTCCTTACTGTTTCCTCATGGATCCTTGTCTTATTGTGTCCGTTCTGCGTAGGAATATCGATTCCAAAGGACATTTCTCGAGAGCTTCAGAATCGCATATTGTGCCCCATCCAAAGCCTCATGTTCCTTATAAAATACGGTCACACCCAGATCCGCCTTTTACCAGCAATGAAGATCCCCTCATCGACCTGAGCCCGCGCTCCAGCTCGTCCAGTCTTTCCTCGCCTGATAGCGAACTGAGTCAGCATTCCGCTCCTCTTCCCAAGGCTAACCGCCACCCGCCGCCACCTCGACCACCACCGAGGCACAGAGCCTCTGCGCTGCCGTACACTCCAACTGCAGAAACACCACCCCCTTTACCTTCACGGCCCAACGCAGCCATTAGCCCCGTGGGAATCGATTGCAATCCTCCGACCCTTCCACCACGTCTTCCTAATCGTGCTCGTGTCACCCCCCCACCCCCCACTGTACAGTCTGATTTAGCCCCCAATCCTCAATCCAATACGGAACGGCGAGTGCTGGGCGCTAGCAGGCTTCTGCCTCCTCCGACCCGGACCATCGCTTTAGGCGATAAACTACCACCTGCTCGCCGTGCCGTACCTTCTGACTCTTCCGATGACGATTCGGATGATGAGGATCTGAAGGGCACTGGGGTGGATATGCTTCCCGACAGTAGTCAGTCCTCTCGGAGGCCTCCATTCATGCATGACGTCCACGAAGGATATAAAATACATACCAAAATCACTGTCGAGTTGTACACCGGCCATGTACGCATGTCTGGGACGCGTGTTGTTATTGGACATAGCCACAAGATAAGGTTATACGACCTTGCTGTGACAGATACCCCTTTGTGGGTGCTTGATTCGAAGGAAGTTGGTGTTAAGGGTGTTACAATTACGAGCGTCGAGTTTCGGTCTGCGAAGGAGCGGCATAACAAAGGACGATACGCATGGGTGGGGACGAAAGAGGGGCACATATTTGAGGTGGATATTAAGAGCGGTCAATTCAGTGGCGTGAAGCTCTCCGCCCACCTTTATGGCGTAGCCCATTTCTTTCGCCACGGACACTCAATGGTATCTGTAGATGAAGCTGGAAAGGTCCTGGTCTTTACCCCCGACTCTGAAGACGAAGACATCAGGTTATCGCATACCCAACCGCGGGTGGTGAGAATAACGGAAAAGGTAGATTTTGCAAAGTTACTGGGAGGAATGCTCTGGACAGCATCGAGGTCGGACAAGGCGGGAGCAAAAACCCCTGCAAAGACGCCCATTATACGGATTTATGATATTTTTTCGCCAGGGTGCGTGGGACGGACAGTATTGCCGAGTGAGCATGTTGGACCTGTGACATGTGCTGCTGTTCTGCCGTCAGATCCAGAACGTGCGTATGTTGGGCACCAGGGGGGGTACATCACCATTTGGGCTCTGAATACGGAGGACCGGTATCCCAAGTGTGTGGAGGTAATGAAGATATCGACGTCAGATATTCTGTGCCTTGAGGGTGTGAATGATAGACTATGGGCGGGGGGCAGGGGTGGAACGATATCGGCGTACGACGTGGTTCCGAGGCCGTGGGTCGCGACCAACTGCTGGAATCCGAACCCGGGAATGCCTGTAATGAAGCTGCAGGTTGATCCGCTTGGACTGGAGTGTACGGGGAGGCTCTGTGTGCTGAGCGTGAGCAGGGATGAAGCGCTGAGGCTCTGGGATGGATTGCTTTCCTATGATTGGATAGGTCGGTTCTTCCGCCTTCTTTGATTTTGATCCACATTGATCTTCGTGAACCCTGCAGATCACGAACTGATGAAGCACGAACAATCGTACAGCCAGTTCCGAGATCTCACAGTTCTTCTCGTGTCATGGAACTGTGACGCTGCCAAGCCAGACTCTCTGACCGGCGACCCTGCCAACATCAACTTCTTGCACGACGTCTTGACGAGCGTTGATAGCCCGGACATCATCTCGTTTGGGTTCCAGGAGGTGATAGATTTGGAAAGTAGGAGAATGGCGGCGAAGAATGTGTTGCTGACGGGTGGTGGGAAGAAGCACGAGGAGGGTGTGCTACCGGGGCTTTCTGAGAAGGTTACTGGGGCGTATAAGAGGTGGTTTGACAGGCTTTTGTTGGCCGTGAGGCTGGCGATGCCACCGGAGTGTCCGTATACGGTCGTGCACACGGAGAGCCTCGTGGGTCTATTTACGTGCATCTTTGTGAAGAACGCGGAGAGGGTGACCTTGAGGGATATGGCTATTTCAACTATTAAAAGAGGCATGGGGGGCCGATATGGTAATAAGGTATGCCTTTGTCGTCTGTTTCGATGTTTAGGTGTTGCAGATGTTTATCCTGTGCCTTGCAGGGCGGTATTGTTGCTCGCTTCATCATCGAAGACTCTTCAATGTGCTTCATTAACTGCCATCTGGGCGCTGGTCAGAACAAAGTCCGAACGCGCAATGCCGACATTGCTAGTATCCTTGAAGAGAAAACTATATTCCCAATGTCTCCAGAATCCGTTCCTTTCGTTGGTGGTGGTGATGGATCAGCTGTTAGAGATCATGAAATGGTTTTCGTAAGTTTCAAGCTAAGCCTCAACATTGTTCTATCAATTTATACCCCCTTTGTAGATCAATGGTGATATGAATTATCGTATCGACCAGCGGCGGGATGCCATCGTCGCAGCTGTTCGCGCCAATGAATGGGAGTCGATGCTTTCTCATGATCAGCTATTGAAGGAGATCAAGTATAATCGTGGATGTCGTCTGCGAGGGTTCTCGGAGGGGCCGCTTACGTTCCCCCCGACATACAAGTATGATCCTCGGTCAAATGAGTACGACTCGTCTGAGAAACGTCGTTCGCCGGCGTGGTGCGACCGTGTTCTGTGGCGCTCCAGGGTTCCGTCGAGAGTGGAACAACTGCATTATCGGCGGTACGAGGCGAACGTTTCAGACCACCGGCCCGTCTCGTCTGCTTTCAGGATGACAGTTAAGAGTGTGCGTCATGAGATACGGCAGAAGTATAAGTCGGAGGTGCAGGTGAGGTGGGTCGAGGAGGAGCAGAAGCGCATCGCGGTGTTGAGGGTGTTTTATGTGAGTAAACAGTTTGTATGAGCGGTTTTCTTTTTTTTTTTTTTAATTGCAAGGTTACTTTATATCCCCTTCCTTCCCCCTCCTCCTCCTCTCATGTGTACTGTACCATAACCCATAACCGCCGTTCAATTTGGACAGCCTTTAGGACCATTTATGTAACTCCGTGTATTCACTCGTTTGTAACTCGCATCCGTTCCATCGTAGATAGTCAGCCTAGTAGGGTAGGGTAGGGTAAAGCATCAGCGTTGATTGGCGCTGAGAGTAATGAAGCTTTGGGCGATGGATCGTGCCTTTGAGATCGTACCTCTTGGGGTGCGGTCATTGTCCTATATGCAACCCTCGTTGGTACTGAGGTAAATTTAAGCGGCTAGAAGAGAAAATAATGCGATCGGGTATTCGGGCCGGAGCTGCCGTAGTCGAAAACGCGACGCCCTCTTCCGCAGTTGTCGACAATGAATAGGCACCCCGAATAGCAGCCGGCCAATCATTTCATGATATAGGTTCCTTGTTACGGGGTTCTCAGTTACGGTCCTTGTAAGGCAGCTAGGCTGTTCAGTCGGAGTCCAACAAAATAAGCGCCCCGCCCACCCGACTCGGATTCGTTCTCTTGGATTTCCCCGGCTCCAGCAGCCTTGGTCTGGGTATTTTCGACCTGCGTCCTTGAGTATGATTCCGCTTCCTTGTATCTTTTTTTTTTCCAGCCCGACAATTCGATATTGTAAAAATGCCTTTGAATGGGACTTCAGTGGCTCGAGCCCTCTTCCCGACTTTCTCGGAATGAAGATGAAGAAGGGCACGGAAAGACCCTTCCCCCCCCCACCAGCTAGAGAGGTTCGAAAAGAGAGATTTGGATGGTTCGAGAATGATACGAGCGAGCGGAATGGAATGCCTTTCGATACTGGATGGATGTGAGTAAGAGCCATGGCCGGTGATGAAACGACTCTTGTACGCTTTGGACCCCGCTGTTCGTGTTGGCCAGGATAGAGACTGCGATTCTGCTTTTATCTTGTCAAGCAGGCTTTTGAAAGACTGTGATATTTGTTCCTAGGCTGATACCCTTGGGGATATTATATACTGACGTTGTGATAAAGGCTTGCGTGAAGGAAGACCCCAATGTTCCTGCCCATTTTTCAAGCAAGCGCTTCTTGTCCGCTTGATCTTACATGATCTCGTCACGGGCTATGTGGCGTTCTTCGTTGTCTGTACCTGATGCAAGGCAGGAATTTGGCTCCTCTTGTGTCTTGTGTTACTTTGAATGATTCGAAAAATTCCCCCTTCAGCTCGGTTAAGTACGCACTGATGGTCTTACTTCTCCAAGGTGCGAAGGGTTTTCCGGGGAGACATGTTTCCTGATTATTGATTGACGGTTGCTGGTTAGAACCAAGATCGTTTCGCTGACAGTAAGAGCTGGGAGTCAGTTTGTGGTTGTTGGCTCCTCCTCTAGCACTAAAAACTTGGCGCATCTTTGCTCTGATGTGCTTTTCCAGGCCAATCGACCGCGGAACGCGATGTGGCACAGAGGACGTAGGCCCTTGTTCTCTGGTCCGAAGGATTCTGTGATGATGATGATATTGCTTACACAGATTAATGAGCCTTATAAGTGCCTTTTTGCGTTGCGCACCATGTCCGAAGAAAGTAAAGTTATCGGTCTGAGATCGTCGGAGGAGGTTTAGCAAACTATATGTAACTTGCCCGTACGATTCTCACATGAGCTCCATCCCCTCGAATACAAGAATTCGCTTGAGCGACTAGGGGATTTGGGCTGAATGCTCACTACTTTAAACGGGTGAGCTTAACCTCGCCCGCCTCGTAACATCGTCAAGGAACTATTAGGTGTTTTTTCCAACCGACCGTACGTGACGACCGACGTTTGCGAGATAGGTTATCCTGAACAAGCACAAGTGCTCTCCCCAGATATATTCCACATTCTGTGCGATTCTGGACCCCCTAAATTCTCCATGTCTCACTCTCCAATCTGTCCTTGACTATCAAATCAGGTTCAACTGGTTCGTCATTTGTGGGTGTGGGTGTGCTAATGGCAGTGGAAAATCCACCCATCATCAAGATCCTCACGCGTATATATTTATGACCCGTCATTCTTGTCGACGGCTTGCCCGTGTCGGATTATCGCATGGCTGCTGATCTTTGACGGGGGGCGATAGCTACGCTTACGCGGGATCATACGGTCTTTCCTATAAGAACATCGGTCCTGGGCTATGTCGAGCACATATCTGACGCCGCCAAGATTGCAAAGGCGGCGGAGCTACACCATGTCTGGACAAGCTGGAGAAGGGAGGAAAGACACAGTCTTGACGTTGGTACAAGAGAGCACATTGCGGTTCATTGTCCCTGCCCGAAGACGATTACCCGCTGAAAAATTGAGCTTGAGAGACTCGATTAAAAATAGCGAGCTCTCTGGTGGTGAGAAGCAGCGGGTGGGGTGGTCGCGTAAGTTTATGATGCCGGCTTCCACCGTTTACTGAGGGCATCACTGGACGTTCATGCGCTTTAGATCGAACGCACTAAAGTTCGTTCGTTGCAGTGGACGAGCCGAGCCGAGTTCTGCGATGGATCCTGAGGCTGAAGCGGACATTGTTTCGAAAATCTCAAAAACCATCGCGCAGGGGGCAGGACTATGTATGGCCTTCGGTACGCATCTGTTTGGGGCATGCTGATCTCATTGTGTAGGCCTTCCTCAATCTGGCATTTAAGAACTGATGGCGGGTCGCTGATTTTCCTTTCTCAGGTGTACGAAGGACGGGGTCCGTTGCCGAAGCGGGTACTCATGGAGAGCTGATGGCATGGCGAACGACGGCGAGCATGCGAAACTGTGTAATGTTCAGGATAGTAGTGCCTTTGTCGATGATGCTTCTCCTGAGTCCCTCCTAAGGTATTCACTGGTTGTTGTTCACGAACCGTCCGGGCTGTAGAGTGGAAGGTTTACATCAGAGATGGGAAATGCAAAAAGAAATAAGTTCAACTCTAAAATCAATCTTCGGTCCAGGCGCGCCGAGTTCGAGCCCAGGTACGCATATCATCAGATCGATCGGTCTGTTCAGTAATACCCCCCCCCCCCATTCTGTGAGGATATCATTCGATCGACAAGCGGTTGAAGAAGGCCGCCTGTGTGAGTGGGAGTTGGGGATATATATAGAGTAAGAAGGACAAGGATGAGAACAACAACGGAGAACAACAACGGTGGATGGATCATTGTCACTTTTGGGGGGGACCGTTTCGTTAGGACTTGGCTGTGATAGTTGAAAGCAAGGGACTCACGGCCCGATCTCCGATCTCCATGTGCCTTGCCCAACAAGTCAGTCCCCTCCTTTCTTGATGATGATGATGATGAAAGAAAAGGTAACTTGAAAGGTGAGAGAACGATGATCCGATCTGTGAAGAGAGAAAGGGGTAGGAAGTAGCACCTGTCAGGAAGTTGAACAGCAATGATATTGTCTCATGCTGTCGGGTAGCAACGGGCACTTGACGCAGCGGGAACGAGCCTCAAAGTCCGAATCTATTCAGCACAGCAGCTTAGTGCTTATAATAGTGAATGACGGTCCAATTCGGTCAACAGAACAGAACAGACGCTACGAACCTGTGCGCACAGGACAATCAGACTTTGTTCTCCACGCGGTCGTCGTGCGTACGAGAAGAGACGATGAAGGCGTCTTGGTTGGACTGGGTCCATCAAGATGTGCACAGCGCTCCTCTGTTACATCTCTGATGAGCTCCAAATTCTATCAGCCAATTTATTCACTAGGGAACATATGTAGTGCTTTTCCAGCCATCGACCAATCGACCAAGGACGCATTAATGTCAATGAGCACAAAGACCAGTTATATCTAGGAACAACATAAGAGCACAGGCACCGCGTCATGTCGTTTGTCAATGACAATGACAGGTTAAATGAAGATGCAATTAAATGTTCAGTTCCGTCGAGCGAAGGCCCCAACTCCCCAGTATGGCAACACAAAGACCAAAAGAACACTAGTAACCCTTCAGTCACTCAAGCGCTGGAATCGGACGGGTTCCCAAGTTTGTCATAAATGCTTACTTTGTGTGCTGGCCCGATGCACAGTCAAGTTGCACTGTGCAATACGCCCATATCTCCGTACTTTCCTCATCTTGCGCGCTTAGTCTCCGTAGACCGGCATTAAAAGACAGCCCACGAGAGCTCTAGAGTCGGTGAAAGCGAGCCGTACAGCTGGTGGAGATTCGGTCGATGGAATTTGCGCCAGGTACGCGAGGTTGGCTTGGCTACGGCGCTGCGCTGCGCATCGTGGAAGCCGTAACATCGTGAACTTGAGTAATCATTCAAAGTAAACGGTAGATTAATAATGTACAATATCGAACAGCTGCCTTTACAATAATAATACACATTAAAACCAATCTGCAAGGCAGCAAAATGAGCGTCTGCAGCAACAAGATAACGAATCGAATCGCTCTCACCGCTATACCTTACTCCCCGACCTGATCTTCTCCATCCCTAATCGAATAGTCTTACTCCGCGCCACGGTATCCGACAAAGTCTGCGTATGATCAGGTGCCCATCCCTCCGGGAGTTTCTCCTTGCTCAGCCAATCCAAAAGCCACGGAAGCGGCATACCCGTCTTGGTCTCGCCCTTCCTCTCCCATATCCCAAGTATAAGCGACATCTCCCCCCGCGCCACCTCGGCATGCACCGAGTCCATGACGGGTGAAGTTTTCTCCCTCCGAACACGCATCCGCGCCACATCCTCCGCGTCGACCAGGGACTCCTGCCGGCATTCCAGCGCACAGGGTTGGATATCCCCGACGACCTCTTCTACCCAGTCTTCATGTATCTTTATGGGAGCGTATATGTCTCCTTCGGGAGTATCTGCGTGGACGAGCGACGCGTTGTGTTCGACTCGTCCGTGCCGACCAATATCGTACAGGTCGATAGAGAACAACTTGCCGATCCAAAGGAAGCCGCCGATCGTAAGGAAAGCAGCGAGTCCCGTAGACAGTCCATAGCATACTTTAAGGCCCGATACGAGTCTTGGGATAGAAATACTCTTTCCGTTACGCGGTCTACGAGCCGATAAGCAAAATGGAGCGATGGAACATAAAAACAGAAAAAAAACCGACAAGTATCCGTGGTTCGCCATGGTATTGAGTGCAGGGCATACTGAACGAGAATCACCGGGTTGAGGTGCACGATAGTCGTGCCCAGTGACTGGGCACTTGATGCCCTTCTCATTGGGATAGGTTTTGGTATCAGACATGTTAGCCTCGAAGTTGACGTTGAGGGGGAAGGGGGAAAACTGGAAAATTTACTAGCGGGTGCGCCCCCCCTCTTTATACAAAAGCGATACACGCGATATTCAATCGCCGGGCCTATAATAATAGCGATCTATGTCATGATTAGCACTGATCAGATTCATAGAGTAGAGAAGGTTCCGGCTTTCATTGGACCCGGTTAACGCTCGCTCGGATCGTTTCCGTTCTCGTTCGGTAGAAAGATGGCTGGAAATGGCTGGAAAATGGCGAAAGATTCATAGAGATTGTTGAGATTTCCAGGGGAGAAAAGGAGGGTTCAGGGCCGTACGTTCCTGTATGGAGATTTACCCATCTGTCAGAAACCTTGTAGGCGGTGTCAGATTCCGCTTTATCAGGTACGCTAAAGGTACGTACCGAATCACCTGACCAATCAATGTGCATTAATTAGCAAAACGGGGTCGGACGTCGAAGCGGCCTGGAAGCTCATTCAAGTTCGAAGATAAGGAACACGTTTGTTCGGATAATGCCGCTGCCCGTTCCAGGCCGGGTAAGCTGTTACCGGTCCCGGCGATTTACAATGCGAAAGTGAGAAAAAAAAAATCAGCGCGCAAAGTCAGGTCTGTTTAACCGTAGAACAAGGAGATATTTCGCTGCAGCTGGCGAGATAATCACGATCGCGATATCGATTGGAAACCTGTGCTGTGTGGAGGAGGAACCGAGAGCAGGACAACGTTTCACCCTAGTTTCAGATATATCAGAGCACGGGACAAGGACGGACCGTCCTTCCATGTAGCGTCGGAGCTTGCTCTCGGTTGTGCGATATTCGGAGGCAATCAATTAAGCCAACAGTAATCTCAATCAGTTAACATCGCCATGAACTCAATACTTCGAAGATGGAGTGTTGGATGAGCATCGCTTCCACACGCTAGAAGCGATAGATGGATGAGACTCATCGCTGAGCTTCCCGTCCTTGTCCCGTCGGCTGTTCCGACAGCAGCGCCCCGCCTTTCGAAACCCACAACTCTGATTATAATAGCATCAGCGCTCCGCTATCTTGCTTGAATAGGCTACCGGGTACGGAGGGGGATGAAGAACTTGCTTAGGCATCAGGCTCCAAGTACTTTGTGATAGAAATACATGAATATCTGTAACCGGAATAGAACGGCGTAACTTACGTTTACAGCGCGGTGCATGAGGCACGGAAGGAAAACTCCAGGATCTTCAAAGCCGGTCCTACGTAGCCTTTTCGGAGTAAATGCCTCCGCCAAAGTGTTTGCGGTGAGACGAAACGTTTTGACCTATAGATTCCATAGATATTCAAGGATGAGAATGCGGACACGGTGCCTCTTAACTCCCTACTTCTCATCCGATGACGAAACTGGGTCTTCATCATCATTCACGAGTGCATCCTATTTCGGCGGCGTTGGAGCATGGCGTCGAGTGCTAGACTTTTGTCCCCTTGTACCGGGCAAAACGGATTGTGACAAGGGTCTTTGACCGCAATGCTGACATAGAGATAACCCTTCTTGAAATGTCGTTATGGACCTTCCTGAGGCAAATCGTCTTGGGATGCACTCCCACAATCGAGTAGATACAATTGTGCCACGAGGCACGTGAGAATCGCATGCTATTCATATGATGATGACAATCTTGCACGCGGTGTTGTTCGCCGTTCGCACTCAAGACCAGACCGACCCTGGTCGATACAATCGAGCTTTTAAGTTTGAAAATTTCGGTGCGTGCCCATTCAGTTCGACTTCTTCTTTTGAGTGCAAAAGACCGATATCAAGGATGCCTGGGCCAAGATATGAACGAAGTCCAAAATGACGCTTGAATCTAATCAATAGGACAGCTGTCATAGAGCGGATGCATTTAAGAGCACAACGGATGCTTACTGCGATGCGCTCCAACTGGGAGTCATCGGTCTCCGCGAGTGTAGGCTATCTGGAATTGATGAATTTTTTTTTCCTGGTAAGACTTTGCTGAATGGGTGATGAAAAATGGGCCTCGAGGAGGTGAAACGTCTTCGAAGTTCGGTAGCTCTGCTCCTCCGCGTTAAAGGTTCATATTGTATGGCATAAATCTGTCTGGCGGATGCATATAATCAGCATTTATTACCATTTCCGCTCAACTTCGAAGGAGCTGACGAGCACAGCTGCAGCTGTCTCTTCGAACGTTATTTGAATAGGGTCCTCCCTCGCATCTACGGTGGGAAAGGAGATATTTTACGAACCATAGAGCGGATAGAAGCTTGTGTTTATCGACAGCTTCACGTATATCGGTTTTGCAACGAATCGCGTAAGTGTCTGGCAGTACGATAGGACTGCCAGGAGGCATGCTGGTGCCTTGTACGCGCGAGCAATCGTTAGAAATATCGTTCTGCTCATCGTGAGTATTTCAGCGCTCCTTTGAGCTCGTTTTGTAATTGTTGCGCTGTGTGGGGGGTGGTGGTGCAGAAACGCGTCGCGTGAAGCAATTGCCACCTGCCATGTCCGAATAAGTCGTGATAATCGATCAACGGGCCGAAGTTCCGCCCTGGGTCGAGGTCACGGGGTCACCGATGCTCTCGACCACCCACAACGATGAAAATTCTCCTCCCAACAGCGCTTTTATCATTAGTATTAACGGCTACGACCTCGAATATTGACCTTGTCAATCCTATTATCGGAAATACAGGTCCGGAGCCTAATTATGCTGGCGGAATGATACCTTCGGTCGCACCGCCGTTCGGGATGACGCGCTGGGTCGCTCAGACACACCAAAACTACGTGTCGAGGATACCGTATAACTACAGCGACTCGGACGTTATCCATGGCTTCATTGGGACGCACCAGCCTGCTATCTGGATGGGAGAAAGCGGGATGATTGGGGTCGTGCCGGGGCTGAGTTCCAGTGCGGACGGAGAGGTGAAGGCGCGTTTCGAGGAGCGAGGGTTACGGAGAAGAAATGGAAGTGAGACGTTTGGTGTCAGTTTGTACGAGGTCGAGCTGGAGACGGATGACGACGACGACGGCGGTGGCGGTAGCATTGGTGTTGCGATGACGGCGAGTAAGATAATTTTCCTGTTTTCTCAGTCTGGACTAACTTTTAGTAGCATCTAGGGTGGGACATCTACGGTTCACGTTCAAGACGGACTCTGCGTGGCATCCGTATGTCCTTCTTCAATCTTCACGTCCCTCCGAGCTCTTTCATTCCACCCCGACCGCTTCTCATTTCAATATCTCGTATCCCGAAGGCTGGACGCGTGTATTCCCTGAGCAAAATCGGATTTGTGGATACAATTCTGAGATGCAGGACTGGGTGATCGCCCCGATCTCCATTGCGCAAAATGTCGAAAACAAACCGAAAGATGGGGGAGGACACGGTGGATTCAAGGGCTGGTTCTGCGCAGCCTTTGACCGGGCATTTGACGGCTACGGTGTGACGCAGGGCGCAGAGCAGAGAGACAGGGCACTTGAGGGACTTGGAGAGGAAATCGGTGCTTACGCTCGATTTGAGTATCCAAGCGATCAGGAGGAGCTGGTTGTTGACGTGCGAGTGGCGGTTTCGTTCATCTCGATGGAGCAAGCCCTTGTCAACCTGGACAATGAAGTGCCAGATGGGACCCCTTTGGAGGCGACGGAGCAGAAAACCAGAGCGGCGTGGGAGGAGAAACTGAACCTCGTGGAGGTGGAAGGCGGCAAGTTGGAAGACAGACGGGTTTTGATGACGGGTGTCTTCCACGCCCTTCAAGTATGTGTGTTTTGGTCTCCTTACCGTGGGCATAGCTTGGTGTACTCATTGGGTATGTTCAAAATACCCGCACGTATATCTTGGGAGGTCAGATCCAATTGGCTGCTTCCCAACGTACGAACGAACGGCCATTTCGAACATATGCATGCATATGCCAAGTTCTTTCCCACAGTTAATTGCAGTTCGTGCTCACGGTGGTGTACAGTATCCATATGAACAACATGAGCATGGCAAGTATTACTCTGCGTACGACGACGAGGTCCATAATGGGGAATCATACAGCGGCTACTCCATCTGGGTACGTCGCCAACCTTGCATTTGGCACCCTCTTATTAAAAAAATAAAATAAATAGGACACGTATCGAGCCGAATGGGGTTTCTTGCTCCTCTTTGCGCCGGAACGCATACCCGGAATGATACAAAGCATGCTGCAAGATTACAAAGAGGGCGGGTGGCTACCTATGTGGAAGAACATCGTTGGTATGCAAGGTCCCCCGATGACATTAGGCATCTCACGCTAACGATCACTGTACAGAAACTAATATTATGATCGCGACCCATGCGGATTCTTTGATCACGGAAGCCATTCTGAAAGGCTTTGAGTCCGGGTTCGACGTTGATCTCGCTTGGGAGGCTGTGTGGAAGGATGCCACTGTTCCCCCGGAGAGAGATTGGGAGGTCAGATACGAGGATAGGGAAGAAGTGAGATTCATCGACTGTCTGGGAGGGAGAACGGTATCTTACTCGCATTAGGGCGTTGACTATGAGGTCAGAGCAGGCCTTTCGTCGTCGTACGCGGATCCCAGAAAAGGGTGGGTCGATGATGATGTCCACTCGGAAAGTGTTAGCAGGACGTTGGACTATGCATGTATGTCACTTGCCATTTTTCATGAAGTGATTGATCGTTTATTTTTGATTTGGTTAGATGATGATCATGCTCTGTCGCTCTTATCCGTGCATCTCAACAAGTCTCCATCCGTCACGTCGTTCTTACACGAGCGCTCAATGAAGGCGCCTTGGCTTGTGTGGAACAGCGATGCCACCTCTGTTGATGACTATGTGAATGGGGAAGATAAGGTTCGGTTCCAAGGGATGACGCAAGGATTTGTCCAAGGCAGGAATGTTGATGGCAGCTGGGCCGGTTCGTTTTCTGACCTCGCCTGGCGGTGGGTGGTATGGACTGACGTGTGATTAAGATCCGGCCTCTGGGTTTACGGAGGGTGACAAATGGGCATACTCGTTCGATGTCGTTCATGATATACCCGGCCTGATAGAGAAACGGGGCGGGAAGGAGGCGTTTGTTCAGAGTCTGGACGAGTACTATGATGGTGGCTGGGACTGGTTTGGGAACGAGGTGAGGTGGGACCGTGCTGGAGATTGGAATCAGGCTGATTTCTGTGTTAGCCAGCTCATCATGTACCGTACCTGTACGCTTTGGCTGGGCGGCCTGACCTGACGCAATATCGTGTCCGGGAAACTGCGCGTGCCAATTATAATGATACCCCCCAGGGATTGAGCGGCGTACGTGGCATTTTTTTTTTTTTCCCTTGGTGGTCTGTCTGTTGAGATGTTGACGTTCGAGTAGAATGAAGACTGTGGGCAGATGAGCGCCTGGTATATCTTTGCGGCCTTGGGGTTCTATCCTGTGAATCCAGTCTCAAAGGAATTCGTCATTGGCTCGTATGTTACTCTTTTTTTTTCTTCTTCTTCCTTCCCATGTCTCTGCCCTGATTGGTTAGACCGTTCTTTGACAAGCTTACGCTGCATCTGCCTTCTTTGGAGGCTGATGCGTCGTCGCCCTTCTATGATGCACAGAGAGGGGCGTATACACTGACGGTGGAGAAGTGTGGCGACCCTGAGGCTATATATGTGAAGTCGGTTGCGGTGAATGGGGTGGGGGTGGATCTGTATGGCGGGAGTCCTATCATTCGGTGGGAAGATGTTTATCATGGGGGACATGTTGTGTTTGAGATGTCGACGACTCCGGTGTATGGTGTGAGTGGAGATGCTGCGGGGATCGTACATGAGGAATTGTAGGTTGCAGGTTAACGTTGATGCTTTGACTCCCTTGTGTGTGTGTGTGTGTAGTGAATCTCATCGTGGTGTCGATTTCTTAGCGCGCGATTTCATACGTGTTCAAGCTATTTCTAAAGTTTATCCACGATCCCGACTGAACATTTACAAAGCTTCAGCAGCGGACCGATATGATTTCAAACGTTGGGATCCATTCCATGGTATGTATGGGTGACGCATTTCACTTTATCCGACCCGAAAATATGAAGAGACGTGCGATTTGTGCCAGATTGTCAAGTGCTAACGGTGCAAACGAAGATACTTGTCGCGAGAAGGAAACTGGCAGATAGAATAAAGAGTAAGTAATACGTGGACCTCCTCGCAGTGATCCTTATAGCATCGATATCGGTCTTCGAGTGACAAATTTTCGAACTTGCCCCCCCCCCCCCCGGGCCGGTGGCACGTGATTAAGATTTGTTGATAAGATAAACAGTATCCCCCACGTGCGTCCTTGATTTTCTCATATTTCCTCAATGAAACGACATCGTGCTCACCGTCATTCTTCATCCCTCTCGTTTTCTCTCTGGCTTCTTCGACACGATCGGTTCAGTTCTTGAGGACATACACTAGTAAAATGACGGAAAAGGGTATGCCTCTGGTCCTTGTTCCTACCCAGATATCAACTAATTTCTCAGCAGTACTTATCGGAATCATTGGAGGGAGTGGGCTTTATCATCTGGACAACCTGACGTTTTTGTGCGCCATATCGTTCATTTTTTGGCATAAAATTCTCACTGAATCTGCAGAAAACACGTAAATCCTGAAACTGTATGTGCAAGGACAGTGAATTTGCTTTCGTTTTCCTGAGGAGTTTTTTTTTTTCTTTTCTTTTTACCAGCCTTGGGGCTTTCCTTCATCCCCCATTTCGATTTGTTCACTCCCATCTGGAATCCAAGTGGCCTTCCTTGCACGGCATGGGACGGGACATACCATTTCTCCATCTGCGGTTCCTGCGCGGGCTAACATCGCAGCTCTGAAATCCCTGGGAGTACGTGCGATCGTCGCCTTCTCCGCCGTTGGATCGCTTCGAGAAGAGATATCGCCCGGGTCTTTCGCTCTGCCGTCTCAGATCATCGATCGGACGAAGGGAGTGCGCGCGGCGTCGTTTTTCGAGGGTACCTCCATCGTCGCCCATGCCAGCTTCGGCGACCCGTTTAGCGGAAAGCTGGTATCGTGGCTGGAGGACAGAGTGCGCAAAGCGCTCGAACAGGAGGGAAGGGGCGTGAAGCTTTTCATGGATAAGTGTATCGTTTGTATGGAAGGACCACAGTTCTCCACGCGTGCGGAGAGTATCATGTATCGTCAGTGGGGTGGGGACCTGATCAACATGAGCGTCCTTCCTGAAGCCAAGTTGGCGCGTGAGGCGGAGCTTAGGTTCGTGTTTCCGTCGCTTGTGTGTGTGGGACTGCTTCGCTGACGGGCAGACTTGGTAGCTACGCATTGATCGCTACGGCCACCGACTACGATGCATGGCGTCCACACTCGGATACGGTCACTGCTGCTGAGGTGTTCAAGACGCTGAAAGCCAATGCAGACACGTCGCGGCTCGTGGCTGCGACCGTGTTAGATGAGCTGCACGCTGCTGTGAGCGCCAGCGGAGAAAACTTCCTCTTGGAACAAGTTGGTTCGATGAGCTTCTCAATTATGCCGCGATCGGAGAAGCAGGATCCCGAGCATCGCAAGAAGCTGGCATATGTTCTCCCTGAGTACTTTAGCGGCGAACAACAAGTGAATTGAGATGGTAAGTAAGATCGGTGTGGTGTGCCCTGATTCCTGAAACGTGCTGATACCCCGGCTGTAGAGAAGGAATAAAGAGTATAAATGTACCATGTTTTGAATGTAGATGTTTTTTTTTTAGATTCCACGATTTTCCGATAATACACTTCTGGCTTCACTCTGAAACTTGGAAAGGCGTTGTCGATACAGTTCTGTGCGCATAGTGTGATGACAATGCGCTCGGGAGGAATTGCTAAAACGGGACATCGATGAGCAAGAATTCCCAGGGAAGCTCGGCATCGTACCAAGAAGGCGAGGCGTATACATAGCATAATAGAACGATAGAGGCCCAGGTAAGTGCACATGTGCATTCATTCATACAAGCTTCGTTCAAGGCGGAGGAGTCAGGCCTAAGTCTGAATCAATCCTATCTTTAATGACTTTCAAATTCGCACTGCCTCGTAGTAAGCAGAGTAGAGTTTCTCAAGGTGACATTGCGCCTCCGTGTGGCGTACCAAAGTGCACGCCACCATATACTCCATGATGATCCTGTTTAACGCTGATGTTGACCACCGGAGAGCGATGTTCACATGCTAAAGGGTGTCCAGCGCCGCATACCTGGGTCCATCAGTGATCGTTTATTAAAGGGATTTGCGTCGCTGATCTTTTCTTTTGGGGATACATACGCCGTGCCGTGTCCTTGCTCCCGTACATGGCCAATTGCTGATGGTTTCGCTTTTCCAAGGAGCACAAGAAGATGTTGGGACCCACTTGCCACCGAAGGAATCACAGGGCGACCGCAAGAGACAGAAGAAGCCTAACTCAGGTAGATCAAGTCCCTTCTGAACAGATCCAGACATTACCCAACGTTAGCCCTGTAGCAGGGCGTACCATGCGGACCCCAAGGTCCAGATGTACATTTCAGGGTGTTCACCTCAAGGCAACAGGTGTTTTCTTCGTGCTCATCTTAATAACCTACACAAGTGTGGCAGGATTTAACCTTTCTGAATAGCACCCGTTTGCATCTATAGGTCAGGAAGCTCCTTTACGTTTCATGTTCAACTCGTCACTAGCGTAAAAGAAAGTTTATCGCAATTGGGAGGTCGTGCATATGCATATCCCGGCGGTTGGTTCGGGCAAAGATAACACACCGTGTGCTTGCCGTAACTGTGCTTCAAACGGAAATAGCTCACACGCGGACTGACTTCGGGCTATCCAGAAAATAAACTCATCCTCTTCCCGTTGATGACGGAATAACTTGGCCCCAGAACTGCTAATTTTGACAATGATTTATGGTCTAGGGCAGGTCCGTACATGTAGAGCGTGCAGATTTTACGTCTGTCACCGAACACTGGGGGAGAGGACATATCAAAGGTCACTTAACCTACGGCTCGCATGTTGATAATATTAACTGTAGGTGGTATAGGCTCGTATAGCCGCAGTTTTGCCGGCACGAGTTATGCTTGCTCGATGTCAAATATGCCTCACACGTACCGATTAGTACTACGCTTGGCTAGTCGACGCGTAGACTCTCGCGTACCAGAACAAACGTCTTAAGTCTTGCAGTCATGCGATTACCCCTCTTTTTTCATTTTGTCAGCTTGAAATTGACTTCCTTTTTTTGCAGATGGCAGATGGGATGTGAAATATCTTACTACTTGACAGTGATATCGACGAACAGTCTGGTGCTGCGCCTTCGACTGCGCTCGAGTGTACCACGTCGTCTGTCGTGTGCAGGTCCTGTTCTTATCTTCTTTTCAATGATGTATTCTTCCTACTGGGGTTGTTCTCTTTGGTGGAGCCGCGAATTCGCTATGTAGTGCTCTGCCAATCTGAATCAATCATTGATGCAGCAGTCGTATGTGATCAGAGGATTCACGGAGTTTTCCGTTGGTAAGCTTTCTTCCACTATCTTCGTGTCTCTCTCTGGGGCTGACAGTGAGGGGGGGACAGCAGGATGTGTCGTCTCGAATTTCAGGGCCAACAAAAACCTAAAGCCCGACTGCGTCCCAATTTGGTGCTCACCTCCCAGGTATCCATCCCCGTTCGGCGTTTTTGAAATTGATTTGATGATCTTCTCACAATCTCCTACTCATAATAGGACAATAAGCTTACTTCGGCGGCCGAGATCCGTTCAATGAACGGTGTAAGGTCTTCAGAGTGTCGTCTGACAAGATAAATGTACAGTGGCGACGGTTGTCTCGAAGCGCCGTTGATATCCTATCGAAGCCCATATGGATGGGTTCCAATAATAACTGATGCACTGCTGTATCGAGAAGATAGCTTTACCTCCAACGAGTAGAAGGGTTACCTACCAGTCGGAACTAGTCCTCTGTAAGTTTCATTTCGCTGCTTGTCTATTTTGGTTCTGCTACTTATTATTACTCCTGCCTCAGGTAACGGATACCCCAGAATATGAACCTTTGGGGCTCAACTTTCGCACGGAGCTACGGATCACATCTGATCAGACCATAATAACGTATATCTTATCAAACGTTGAGGCGTACGCTGACAAATGATGGCAGTGTCTTGTCGGAGGCTTTTTCCAACGATATACACATGGACCTCGGGTTCATGCTACTTATCGTATCGGAGCCGTGGAAAGGCGCCATCTTATGAATGTCTTTTCAGGTATTGCACCATGCTTCGTCCAGAAACTTAAAGACTGCAGCTCGTATCCGTATCAGACCTCAGGCTTGCTTATTGTGAAAATCGTCCCAGAGACCCGTTTTTCTTATCGTCTGTGTTAATGTCTCACTAGTAAAAATTAGGCCAAGGCTCAATCACGTCCCTGAAGATATCAAAACGAGCTCGCGATCAGTTCTAAAAGCATGTGGGCTGCCGCGACCTCTCGCTCGCAGTCTTGGTCTCACGAGGTCTTTCTTCAGGGCTCAGTGGCGCCTTACCGTCAATTGCGCTATCACCATTCCGGGGTGTGTCATTGGCCGGGAACCCCAATTGGGGACAAGGGACAACTTGAACTTACGGCTTTTCTAGGCTCTGTAATCTTGATTTCTGAGTCCATTTTCTCACCCTGTATCCTTCCACGGCAAAGAACGCCTGCCGCAAGCCAAAATTGAGTAGCTTCTGTTGATTCCTAGTGAAAGGATCGCTATTTCCGAATCACCTATTTCGTTTTCCCTGACATTGCTACAGACTCGTGTGACGTTCCAGACGTCTCTATCGACGACGATTTTTTTTGCTCTCAATCGAGGAATAGATGGCCCTGCAAGACTATCCATGCGTATCAGCCCACGGGGTGCCATTTACACCTAGGAGTCATGCTCAAACAGCTGTCGGGACTTGGCGACGTGCATGCGCACAGGGAAGACATCGATGAGAGTCGGCTGGAGAGATACTGCGGCGCAGATATCGAAGGCTTGAAGGGAACAATTCCGGGATTCATATGGATACCCACATGCTTCACCCTGATTTGCCGTCTCAGAGACTTGGGTTGTGCCTTATCTCTCTGCATCAATGGCAATGGCCATTCTACTACAGGTTATTGGTATTGCACTAATGCGACCGGACTCGTGGGTCCATGGGACCGGCATCAAGCCATTCGCCATGTGCATACTGCCCGCTAAGGTGTCCCTATGTAGATAAGTGGTTCGTATATCAGGAGCGGTTTTTCATCTGCTTGTTCTTCGGGATCCGTATCTTCAACTGCCCTTCATGTCTGCCAATGAGAAGAGGAAAGACTATGCCGACGTCGTCGAGAAGGATTCCGAGGCCTCCTTCGATGAGAAGGCTATCGTGCGTTTTCATTCATGCTGCTTCGCAAGTACTCGATATTGACATGGCACTGGTAGGACGTCGTTGGTTTGGATATCCAAGCTCTCAGTGCCGATGTGGAGGAAGCCGCCGCTCACTCTGACACTATGTCGACGGAGGAAGTTGAGGAATGCTTGAGGCACATAGTTGATATGGTAAGTCCCTGAGGGTTTTAGACGCTTTTAATTTCAATTTACACCCCCCACCTGTAGCATGGAAAGGATCCCGTAAGCACCGCCGCCTTCTACATTTTCTATCTAACTGAGTCGTTGTAGAACTTTCCAAGGCGAGCCCTGGAGCTGAGCCGGTAAGCATAGTTGCTGCTGCAGTGGCAAAAGGTGTCTTATAATGAACTATGTTAGGCAATATCTCTTCGACGAGGACATTCGGGACGACCCCATTACTTTTCAGAAGCTCTATGATGAGGTCAAGATTGAAGCTGCTCTGATCGTCGTTGTGCGTTGCGCCCGTGCCCTCGTGCTATATATGGTTCACCCACGAAGAAAATAGAACTCTCCTTATGCCGAAGTTCGTGCGGTCGTTGACAACCACGATGATCCTAATATGCCGGCCTTGACCTTCCGAGCTAGTGTCATTGGGCTCATCTATGTCGTTATCGGGGCCTTCCTCAACCAGTTCTTCTCAATCCGACAGCCGGGAATTACGATCACTTCGAATGTTGCACAGTTGTTGTAAGTGCTTCGTTCAACCAAACGAAAAAGTAGCTCAATTGGCGCTTCCTATCAGGGCATTCCCTGCGGGAAAATTCTTTGAACAGGTGTTACCTACCACGAAGTACAATACCTTTGGCTATGAGTGGTCATTGAATCCGTTAGTTCGACTTCTGTTGTCCTGCGGCGAGGAAGCTAATATAGTTATAGCGGTCCTTTCAACATGAAAGAGCACATGGTCGCTACTATCATGGCTAACGTTGGTTTTACTACTCCGTGAGTATTTCTGGACTCTCTGTAATAATCCCATCCTCAGACAGATTCATCATTAGATACACAGCATATGTCATATGGGTACAATTTGCTGAGAGGTTCTTCAATGAGGTTTGTCCTTCAACGGTCGTATGTATCACCCACCCCCCTCTTGACTCACCCACACTTGGTAGTCCTGGGCCACAAACTTCGGATACCAGATCCTTAGTACGTTCCTCACCGATCCCGAACAATGATTATCTTAATGTCGTCCCCGTAGTTTCGCTATCTACGAACTTTATTGGTGAGCTCAAAATAGCTTTAGGAGCGACAAGATTTGTGACCTGAAATCGAAGGTTATGGTCTGGCTGGGATCACGCGACGCTTCCTCGTCTACCCGTCCTACGCAATATGGCCAACAAATTTAGCCACTATTGCTCTGAATGTGCGTTAGGTTCTAGTCCGTCCACCTGTGTTCTGATTTTATTACGGCATCATTAGCGTGCCTTCCACTCGCAAACAAACCAGATAGCTAACGGCTGGAAAGTCTCTCGGGTAAGTATCCATGTAGTTATAACAGGAAATATTGTTCACGAGATGCTCTCAGATGAGGTTCTTCCTATACGCTTTTGGAGGGATGTTCGTGTACTTCTGTACGTTACTTATCTTTCGGTATCAGGGTAGATGGCTCACTGGCGCATGACCGTCACAGGGTTCCCTAAGTATGCGTTTTTTTAAAAAAAAAAACCTCCATGCATGAATCCATATCCGCTAATGTGATTCTAACAGTTACATCTTTCAAGCTCTGTCGTATTTCAATTGGATGACATGGATTGCTCCCGAAAACGTCCTGCTCGGCGCGGTAACAGGTTGATCTGCTGCTGTAAACAAACTTAATGTGACGTGCTGACGAACCTGCTCAGGTAGTATCGGAGGCCTTGGTTTGAATCCGATCCCTACATTCGATTATAACGTTCTCTCGGTCGCTGGTGACCCTCTCATCAATCCGTTCTTCACGATTGCCAACTATTTCCTTGGTGCCATCGTTACACTCCCAATTGTATGTTTTTGATCCCTTGATGTTCAGATCATTTCTCTTGACTGAGGTACCCTGTTGGCAGATAATTGCAATTTGGGTGAACAACGTTTGGTACACTGGGTGTATGTCCTTCCTTCTTCGAGTCCTCCCCCTCCTCTTTACGTAGCTGACAAGCCGTATCTAAGATCTGCCGATCAATTCCAATGGTGTATTCGACAACACAGGCGCGCGATATAACGTGTCTAAGGCTGTGGACGCACAGTCGATTTTCGACGAGGCGTCATATAAAGCTTACTCCCCTGCATACCTTGCCGCGGGTAATATCTTGCTGTATGGTTTCTTCTGTGCGTTTCTTTCCGCTGCACTTCCGATTTTGCTGCAACTGATGATGATCACGGGGGGGCAGTTGCGACGTATGCGGCAACTATCTCCCACACGTTCCTCTACCACCGGAGGGAAATAGCTTTGGGCTTCAAAAGTCTGTGGAAGAGGAAGCCTGTGAGGGAGGACCGATTTGATGTACACAGCAAGCTAATGGGGGCCTACGCTGAGGTTCCCGAGTGGCACTATCTCTGGCACGTATTTTTTTTGGCGGCAGTGTCATAGGAGTATTTACTCTTTACTATCTTCAGTGTTCTAGCAATTTCTGTCGGCCTCGGTGCTGCTGGTGTAGCCGCCTACCCGACTTCAACTTCTCCGGCTGTTGTTCTCTATGGTATCCTCCTCGCGGTTCGTGGAATTGTATATATCATATGAGTTGTCCTGACAAAAGAAAATTTCAGGTCATATTTTGTATTCCTATCGGTATCATCGCTTCGATCACTAATTGCCAGGTGACGCTCAATGTTCTGGCTGAATTCTTCGGTGGTCTATGGTTCCCTGGAAATGCCAACGCCTTGAACTTTTTCAAGTCTTACGGCTATGTCACTACCGCTCATACCTTGGCATTTGCTCAGGATCTGAAGCTCGCGCACTACACCCATATTCCGCCCAGGATTACGTTCTGGGTGCAGATGGTAGCGACACTTGCGTCGACCTTTGTCTGTGTTGGGATTTTAAACTTCCAGATGACGCAGATCCCCGATGTCTGCTCGTCTACGCAGAAAGACAAGTTCACCTGCCCGGGCGCCAACACGTTTTTCACTGCGTCAGTTCTTTGGGGAACGCTTGGTCCCTCCAGGATGTTCGGGTCGGGGGCTATCTATAATCCCCTGATCTGGTGCTTCTTGATCGGCTTCGTCTTGCCCATTATCGTGTACTTTTTGACGCCCAGAATACCGATTTTCAAGTACTTCCATCTCCCGGTGTTCTTGGTCGGAACACTTATCTGGTATGTTGTGTTTTGACGTTGGGAATTGCTATCAGTGATGGCTTATGGTTACTTCTAGGGCACCTTACAACTTGTCGAATACGTGGCCGGCTGTGCCTATTGCTTATGTCTTCAATATCTTCATCAAGAAACGGTTCCTCTCATGGTGGTCGAAATATAACTAGTGCGTTTACATACTTACGTTATTATTAACACACTTCTGACATCTATTTTGCTCGTAGTATCTTGGCATCAGCCTTTACATGGTGAGTAACAAGTTGTGTATGAGGAGTGAATGCTTCCAACGTATTAAAACTTTGCGTTACAGTGCGATTGCCCTGTCTGCTGTTATCCAGTTCTTCGCCGTGCAGTATGTTGGCGCTGAGATTAATTGGGTGAGTGGTCCCGCTACGACCCCTTCTTCTTGGGCTCTTAATTTTTATGTAGGGGCCTAACACGATTCCTTATGGGGGCTGTGACTATAACGAATGTACATATTACACCGTCGCAGATGGGGATCATTTCGGTCCGGTGAGTGACTCGTCCTCATGAACATCGTCACTCAAACTGACCACGACTTTCAGGGTGTCGGTGAATTCTAGGGTTATTTCTTAAGATTAATGCGTTGTTGTTGTTCTTGTATGTATGAGCCAGGCCGCCCAGCTTAGCTGCGGAGGTCTTGTAATTTCATGTATTAACCTTGATGTCTAATATGAATCATCCGCGGCGTTTTAACGAAGTAAATAAATACGCTATCTAAGTCTAACTTAGTGGTAGAGTTTTGGGACGGGACCGGGGATGAAATCCACTGAAGCTCGCCAAAGGCCATCTTGGATGAACATTATGCAACCGAAGAATCGTCGATGACCACCCAGTACGTCCGACCTCACATATCCTTGATATGGGTGCATACCCGCCGTGTCGTGTAGCCTGAAAAGCCGCGCTTCGTTAAGTCTCCTTCGATTGATAGGCTTCGAATGGATCGTAGCGATATCCGTCTGGCTGAGCGGCTGGCGAAGATAGTCGTGTATCTTTTCGAGGATCCTGTGGACCGTCGGCAGGTGGGGGTCGTCGATGATGATAGGGCCCCACCGGTCAGGCGCCATCCAGAAACGAAGGCATTCGTGTCTTGACGTGAAGTGGATCCGACGTACGGTGGGAGGTGCACATGCGGCTTCCGTGTAATTGGGGGAGTGTATGGTGCCGTTTCCTGGTAGGTAACGCGCCCTGGAGGGTGGATGGATGATGTCCCACTGCAAAGAGGGAGCGTGGATGAAGCCGGTGGTATCCGTGGGATTGGGGTGGCAGTACTGCTGTAGATGGGCGTGGAATGCGTAGATTCTATCGTCCGGAGGGCGGGCATTGAGGTTCGGCACTGGATGGGGATTCGGAGGAGGGGTGCTAAGCCTGTGATGTATGTGAGGGGGAGCGCCTTGCGGTAGTATAAATGGGTCTGGTCGTTCGAATCCGACATGTGGGATTGCGGCAGAAGACGCGGAAGGATCGGGGATCACCGGCATTCCGCCGTCTGATGGCGGATCATAGGGTATGAACCCTGGCGGACCACGTCTTGGACAATCACGGTGGTGAGCAAGCCAGTGGTGATGAGTATCCCGACGATGCGATGCAGACGAAGACGAAGAAGAAGAAGAAGCGGAACCGTAGCCGCTGTCACTACAGCTGCTACTAGAGTCACTACTATGACTTGACCGGGAGCTTGACCTGGACGATTGTGGTGATGAGGCATTGGATATAACGCTTGTATTGGGTGGTGGCATTCCATATATATAAGAACGGCTTCGTTCTCGTGGATGACCCATGGTCGTATGGCCAAAGTCAAAGCCTGCTCTATGTTGGACCATCGGAAGTCAAGATTTCTGCGTCGACGACGGTATGCACGGTGCCACAGAGCAACAGACAGCAGATCCAAAGTATAAGACGTATGAGATGGGATGTACTCAATACTACCTGCGTTTGGTTTTTATCCCGTCAGCGCTGAGGACGTACAATAACTCGACAATAAGTGCAGGTCAAAAAGTAAAACAAGGTCGGAGAACAAGAAACTGTATATGATCCGCTAAGCAACGCGGGACGAAGACCACACAGTCATAAAATAGAACAAAGAGAAATCTGGGATGCGCCGCGTCGAAGAAAAGCGATGGTGGCATCGCTGTTCTTGGGACCCACCTCTCCCCCGGACCGGGAAAGCCGGAGTTGGTATCGGGAGCACGTGAGCTGCGCCACGCTTCATTCTGATTTCAACTCATCATCTGTTTCTTTCAGTCTTAGCTCAGATAGATATTATCTCTACGGTGCCCATGCCCAGTGTCTGATGAAGAGCCTGAAATAACAGAAAAAGACGAAGAGTGGTATGTGGCATCGTGATTTGATGATGGTAATAAATTGATCGTCACTAAAGAGTTGCTATTGAGTCCTTGCTGTCTTGGCAGAGCTAGAGAGGTGGGTGGAACAGAGCTCGGCTTCTGTTCCTTTCCAAGTCCAAAGAAACGACAACATTATTTATCCAAGTTGGGTATATAATAAGTAAGACAAGACTAGCGTCTGACAATTGATTCTTTCAAAGTTCGTCTATCTTACGTGTACACATTTTTAGATGCGACGCACAGGACCTAGACATGGTTAGCTCTGTAAAAATGATCCCTTAATAATAAAACTCACCTCTCCTGGGTAGAGATTATCGCAGGTCGAATCCACGTTGGGATTATTGGCCAATATAACATCGTACGTGGTGTTCTCGGCGACAGCGATAGTTGCGCAGTGATCCCCCGAAGCCATCACGTAGGTCTCTGTACAATCTTTATCGACAATGCCTAGACAAAGGACCTTCGATAACGAAAACCTCAGTGCACATTCACAACGCTATGAGAAGCGAGGACAGCTACCTGGCCCAAAACCAAGTTGGTGCACCTCTCGTCGATGTATGTGTTCACCTGAGCGAGCTGATAGCTACAACCAACAAACCATGGTCATCAGGGGGGGGTGAGAACGATGATGAATGGGAGAGACACCTACGTAGAAACTTTCTGAGCAGCAGAAATCGCATTGCAGGTGTCACCGAGCTGAACGGTGTAGTTGCGAGCACAGTTGGCTACTTGGGCAGCACTGAAACGGAATCCCGTGGTGAATAGGAGAGCGAGACCGGTGAGGATGAACATGTTGGTGACGGAGAGTTTGCTTAGGAGGGACTGGGGGAGAGAGCCTGGTGAGAGATAGCGACGCGTTTCTCCCTTTATACGCCCAAGGTCTGACTCGCTATTCGGTGGGATGGGACATTCAGTGGGATGGTGTGGCCGTTTTACCGAATTTTCTTGTTTTTGGCGGGACACGCGCGTGCATCGTGCGGCGCCAAGGGTAATGACAAGAATTATAACGTTGTCTGGGTAGATGGGTCACGCCTTGCTCCAAGATGACTCGTGATAACGGACGTCCTGTTGCTAGCAATGAGCGGGGGATCACTGTCAAACGCGAACGCAGGTTCCAAGCTATCGACTGATGATCACTGTCAGCCGATGGCCCTGACACGCGTATATTGTGTCTATTTGGGGGGGGGCACTGCACTGGTCCCGCGTTTAATTTGGTGGGAAAGTTTTGTTTTTTTCGCATCCACACGAGTCAAGACAAAATCTTCAAGGAGCTGATTCCACAAAGTTTCCTGGTTTGTAAGTATAGCCGACGAGGCCCTACATGATTTCAGATCTCGCTTTTTCGTACTTGGGTGTACACGAGTACGGTGTCGAGTCATATGCTTCCATTGAAATATAGGGTACTGTTGAGCTACAGAGGAATTCTCCAGGAGTTTTTTTACCATCCGAGCGCTGGTGCCACACCACTCGTCGACGGGACCGAACTGCCTCGGTCAAGCAAAATGAGGAACAACAACGATTACGATTACAAGTTGACTCGCATACCTAGGAGCACGCGTATGAGCTGGCCGCCTTGTTGAATCCGGTCCCTACGAGGGTAGCTTGTTCCGAAGTGACCTGGAATGTCGTCCCGGTGCAGTTCACGCCGCTGGGGCATCATTGTTTTAATTAATATCAAGCTCTCCCCCGCTACGAACCAGCCTGAGCGGAACGTACCTGTAGAATGTGCACGCGGTTGCAGCATCCGGGAGGACAGAGGAGATGGCTTTGTTCCAGGAGTCTCCGGCGGCGAAGGTGATGCAGGTGCCCGCGTCGGCGGAGACGTAGGCGCAGGATCCTACAAAGTCTGGTTGGACGCAGAAGTATACGCCGGCGGGCTGGGAGTTTTGGGTGAGTGGTGAGTAGTGAGAGGATAGGTGGAATGATGTTTGCTTACGTCTGCACGGGTGAAGGCGAGAGTGGAGAGAATGAATGCGACGACGGATTGGGAATTGAAGCGCATGGTTAACTCTCTGTGGTGTATGGTCTGGTCTGTGAGTCCCTTTATAAGAGGATGCTACTAGTAATATGGAAGGACCAGGTGTGTTCGGGCTGTCCGTCAGAGAATGAGATGTTGATGGATCGCTGGCTGGAAGGCGCCTAGTATGAAGGATATACCGGGTGTTTGGATATCGTCCAGGAAGCTCTGGGGGTGCAATCAGGCTGTCAGAATACTCATCGGCGTCAAAACATATATGCAGCGCTAAAAGGAAAGTTTTCTGATACTAGAAGCACGGTTGGGGCGTCTAACCTTTAAATGACGGTGGGGTGACGCTGCACCGGAAGGTCCAAGAAAGTTTTCTGGATGTATCGCGCCGCTTGAAGAACGCATGTCATGTCGATGCTGTATCTCAAACCTCAATTGGGACCTAAGAGCTCTGCCCGCGTCGAGAGAACCACCCAAGGCTCCCGATGAGAACGGCGAATGTCGAATCAAAAAGTAATGACGATCAACGTTCTTGACTTTTGGCTCGCTTCTGAACAAGCCTTTTTTGACGCTGAGACCGTGCAATGGAAGGAGAAACGCACCTTCATTTCCACCGTTCTGGAGGTCACTCCAATGATTGTCCAATGCCAGATTCCTATTTATCAGTGTGACGCTACACTCTCGGGAATTGTGTATGAGGATCCAGTGTTACATAGGCCGTGGAGGCATGTCATTAGCGCTCCTCTTCTTCTTCAGCTTTTTAGGCACCACACCCGGCGTACATATCATATGTCGTGTGAAGGTATCTGCACGCTCTGCACTCTGGTATCACTACAGCATCTCAGATGGTCTTTCTTCTTGCAACAGCCCGTGAACGTTAAACGTGCGCTTTAGTTCCTCTAGGACTAGTGAAAGCTTCTGAGTAATCATTCCCCTGCTTATCGCTAAAAAATCACGCCACACACCACTTTTCATCTTTTTCCAATTTTTCGGCGGGCTCTTCAGCTGAGGGACATACTGCATAGGAACCACAGAGATGAAATCTATCCAAGCCACAGATATCGGGACGATGATAGCCTGCCGGAGAGAGAAGGCGAATTTATCGTGGTCGTCCATCTTATCGTTCACATGTAGCCACGAATCCGCTAACCGCGACCGACGTAAGATGTAAGATGTCCATGGCTGAGACGGAGGAGATCGGACGTACTCCATAAAAATAATTCTACGGTCGTTCTAGAAAGAGATGTTTCTTGCACGGTCCAAGAGTGAGAAGGCGGCTTCACGAGAGGATTGTGTTCAGAGCCAGAGCGGTCCCGGTCCTGCGTACGATGCGAAGGAACTTTTTTGCTAGACATTGGTCGCCGTGAGTTAGAGCAGGTGGATGTTCGGTTCGTTTTCGAGTTGTGGAGTGGCGGCAGCAGAGAGAAACATCAAGGGGCGCCTAGTCCATATCGATGCTGTACGACACCTCGTGGTTTACTCGTGTTCTCGTGTTCCTGCTGCGAATCTGTTGGGCACAGCAATAAACCGTAGGCACCTCATCGTAACATCGGTGGTCAACTTTGCAGTCGGCGAGGTCGCGTCGCTGAATGGCCAGGAAAAACGAGGGAAGGACGATTCTACCACGTGGTTGGTGTCAACAAGAGCCAAGTCCTGAAAGAAGGGAGATGGCCGATCGGGTGCTGAGAACGGAAAGCTAGGGTTCAAATCCCAATCTCATCAATCATTTGGTGGTAGTTTGACACTTTTTCTTCTTTACATGTCATACTCTGAAGGATTTTTGTTATTCTTTTCACCTGAGGATTAATGAAACAGGAAATTGGACTTGTTATTATCGTATAGATCGGTTTGGAACTTTGGGGTCGGTATTCATCAAGTTCAACAATACACTGTGAATTCTACTCCAAAGTTCCGGTAGACAGAGACAGGTAAATCAACCAATAACTCTCCTGACTTTCGTCATGGTCGTGGTGGTAGTCGTAATTATAATATTCCCTTCAGAGCTTCCATCAAACTTCACCACCGTGTCTGCTGCCGACTGGGCTGCCAACGGAACACCTTCACATTCACGGAAGAACCACAGCTGCGAGGAATCTGCATTTGAACGCTGCTTGGAAAGGAAGACCTGATGATATGTTGAATCAAAAGTTTGCCGCGTAGTGGTTAAGAAGACGACACACAGGAGGGAGATCGCCGGCTGTGATGTCCATGCTAAACACATATTCGCTATTGGGCCACCGGATTCTGTCGATCACGGAAATCAGTATGTGCAGTACGACGGAGGGAGACGGTGCGAAACCTGTATACTCCATTGTCTGCATCGTACAGCTTAACGTCCCAGCTGACAGGAAACGAGGAAGCGACGACGTGTGGTCGAAGGTCATGCAGAGCTTTGAAATCGATGGACAAGTATGATCCGTTGTAGACACTCCGAATAGAGTATCCCGCCCCCAAAGTCGCAAATTCCCACTGACAATTAGAAGGCAAACTGGCAAGGGATGGCTCTGTCATACCCGTTGATTATCGCCGTCATGACTAGAGAAGCCTGTGGAGATGCGGTGAGATGGTCGAAGGACTAGATGGACGTATGCTCGTACCAATGATTGTTCTCAAGTCCTGCCCTGAGAGGTCGATGTGGATATCGCTTTTTTCTGGGTTAGGATCTGCGAGTTGGATCCTATATATGCCGGGCTTCAGGGAGTCATCCATGACTGCTGTAACGAAGGAGGCGTAGCTGTTCGAGCGCGTTAGAGGCAGGACGGAAGACATGAGGATCAAGATATTGAGATGTGATGTGGAAATGAATCAAGCGTCCATCGATATCAGGGATAAGAAGGGCTACTTCATTCTGTCACAGTGCCCATCAGCACAAGGAGAAGCAGTTGCGCCGGAGTCGTAAGGAGGTCATTTGACCTTGAAGTTTACTGGAGTGAAATGGTGAGGGATGTCGTCGTTCGTCGAACTCGACTGCAATCATTCAAGCGTCGATTCCAAGTCTCTTGACAGAGAAAGGTGAGAAGAGCATAAATATATCGCTTCCGTCTAGATGAATATCTTCTCCGTGAAGGTGTCACAGTGAACAATTGCAACATGGATAAGAAAATATGTATTCTTCTCTGCAAGAGATAAGTCAGAGAGAGATTTGAACGGCCAATCATTAGATATGATACGTTGATCAAGCCTTTTGAGTGGTAGAAGCGCGACCGGCAGTGCGGCCCGATTCAATTGTGTGTCTCTATTTGATAATCATCTTTTTTTGTCCTCTTCGAAAATGTTGAGCGCTGTCGCCGCTCGTAAAGCAGTGCAGGCTGCGAAGGAAAAGCCAGAACTAACTCCCCCGATGAGGGAGGATGCAAATGGGAGGGTTCTACTGGGACTGACGCAACCACCGAAACGGAAACCTTCACCAGGCAACGCCTCCTCCTCTCGAAAGAAGAAGAAAAATCATGACAGGCGTCCGGAGCGTTCACGGTACTTTGAGGAGCCTGACCCGTTCCGGATACAGGAGGACATCATTGCTATCAATGATTCGGATACGTCCGATGAAGGGGACATCGAAGAACCTGAGCCTGTACAACGGAGTTGGTCTCCTAGTGCACCATTGAATGATTCCTCCGACGAGGAGGACGAAGGGCCAGCACCAGTCCCAGCTCTACGACCTCCGCCCACCATTTCGGAAGAAATCAACACGCTTTCGACGTTCTGTCCCATACGTGACCAGAATACCTTTACTTTGGCCCCTGACGAGTTTGGCTCGTTTGGACTGGGCGATGGCGCGGCTATCCTCCTTGCCCTCAGCGCGTCCGACACAATCTGTTTCTTGGGGGCGTACAAATTATCTGTTCTTCATGGGTCGATCACGGTTTGTGGTACCACTCTTCAGTCGCCCTCCCGGGTGCACCATGTATTCGCCCCACGCTCTTCTCCTCTGCCTGTTATTGCAGTAGAAACTGAGAGTCGAGCGGGTCCGTCAAAAATATCGACTCTCCCCCCACGTTTTCAATCCTTATTGGCGACTGCCGACGCCTTGATTGTCGTCCAAGAGCTGCAGACAAACGTTTCCGGTCTTGAAGTCATATGCAGGGCGTTTGATAGGGTATTCAGTCCTTATCGGCGAAATGACGAGGATGCGTTTGATTTTGGTGTACCAGGCGTTCATATGGTGAGGATTGCTTCCTTCTACAGTGATGCGTACAACTCACGGAACTGGTTAGGTCAGTCGGAGGACTAAACACTCTGAGCCGTTTTGCCTACCACTATCGTGGTCTTCTGCCCTCTCTTCTGCATCAGCGGCGGAGGTGGATGCTTCTGAGGTGTACGTCGTGGAGGGACCCAAGAAGACTGGCAAAAGCACTTTTGCTAGGACCCTGGTGAACCGGCTTTTGGCTAGGTGATTGGCTAGCATCATTCATATCATTTATAATGCTGACTGAAATACGTCAGATACCAACGGGTCGCATACTTAGAGTGTGATCTAGGCCAGTCGGAGTTTACTCCTGGAGGTATGGTCGCTTTGAACATAATAGAGTCCCCGTTGTTTGGTAAGAAAAACAAACTGCTGCGTTGGCTTCTACTCATTGCAAAGTTGCAGGCCCACCATTCACTCATCCGACCCTTCCGATTCACGCTCACTATATTGGCGCAACAACACCCAAGTCGTCCCCGTCACATTATTTATCGGCCATCCAGTCTCTAGTCCAGAGCTACCGTCTAGATATCCAAATACCTACCGACATGGGTATTGAAGGTGACGATGACCGCACTTGTGACCGCATCCCGCTCGTTGTCAATACGATGGGCTGGACGAAAGGTCTAGGTGCAGATCTCCTACAAAAGATCCATGACATGGTCGAGCCAACGCAGATATTCGAGTTTGAGGCCCCGATAATCGATAATGCTTGGCCCGCTCGAGCTCCAGCACATCACCTGCTCAAGCCCATACCCTCATTGAACTTGTACTCTGCCGTAGACACGCGATCACTATCCATAATGTCCTATTTCCATGCCGTGTTTCCCTCTGCCATTGGCCCCGGTGCGTTCCGCCAGATCACAGCCACGAGATGGAACACCTCACTCCCGCTGTGTGCTAGGCGGCCGTACGAGGTGGATATTTCGGTTGCTGTGGATCGGGTCATTCTCACTGGGGCGGGTATGGAGGATGTTCGGCCCTCGGAGATACAATGCGTGCTTAATGGTGCGTTGGTGGGGCTGGTGAGCTGCGAGCCGGATACACCCCTTGATGGTATACCGTACATTCAAGGCGCCCTGCCCCCTTCTCCGGAAGTATCGTCGTGCTACGGGCTGGCGCTTATTCGGTCATTATCGCCCAAGGTGCTGCATGTGCTGACGCCTACACCGCCGGCTTCGTTGCATAAGACGCGGGTGCTTGTGAAGGGTGAGATGGAGCTGCCAATCTGGGGTCTTTTGGATTTTAGGACGGATAATGACGAGGTTGCGGGTGTGGAGAAGGGTAAGGTGCCGTTTTTGCAGTGGGGGAAGAGGGAGGGACTTGGTGCTGAGAAGAGACGAGTGAGAAGGAATTTGATGAGGAGGGGACAGATGTGAGGTCGAGGTTGGTGGTTTTTTTTATTACTATGGGCATGATCGCTAAAACGATAGTAATGTAGAGACGAGTATATTCGATGGAGTACCTATTGGTTCATTGACTTTTTTTTTGCAAAGACAATGGCTATGTCTGCACCCTTCTTCTCGAGCCACGAGTTCCACAATGTTCTGTACTTGGAACCCCAGCATTTGTGGGTGCCAAAGACAACGTCATCCGATAACAACTGTGATATCCGATGCATCTCTCGACGATCAAGACTACTGAAGTATTTCTTGAGCATGCGGGCTTGGCTGAGCGTCGGGTGGTTCTAAGTTCTCAAGTCAGAGATTGCGAGATGTGCAGACTTGAAGTCGCATACCGGGCTCTCGGGGAAAACCATTCGATGCCATTTACAGAATGTTTTTGATGGAAGGTAGTATTCTATTGATTCGGGTTCGTCCTCTTGGGACGTCGATACTGGAGGTGCGGGTGCATAGGATGTTATGACCGGAAAGGACCAGACTTTCATAGCACCAGACGTCTGCAGATATAAATGCGATCGTATTGCTGATTCCCAGTAGGCCTGCTCCTCTCCCTCATTCGCATATGTACCATGCAATGTTTTGCGCAGATAAACTCGTAGGGTGGCCCTCCATAATTGCCACAGGATAGCCCAGATCTTGGATATGAAAGTCCTGATGGTGACATCGCTGAGTACGAGGTCTCCGAAACCAAATTGGAGACAAGTGGCGAGCGAATGAAGGAAAAAAAGACGCATTCTTGGCGTCCTAGGAAGGAGTAAAGGGTCATTCTAATGCTAAATATACTGGCAAATTTATCATGGGTGGCAACCTCGCGGCCAACTCGCGGCGGTTGTCGAGTGCACAGCCACCGGAGATATCCGGGCTTTCTTGAAGAGTCCTAGGGTTAGGGTTCAACCAATCTTGTCTCTGTCCACTTCCTACATTTTTCTTTGCGTGTACAACTGAAATTTCTTCTGCATGTCTCAAGATGACTCTGCTGGTGACAAGACTCAACCGAGCGAAGAGATTATTACGGCTCTGAACAGCCCAATCAAGACCGAACCGTCGTTGCAGAGCCTGCCACCGCTATCCGAATTCGATTCCTTGCGCTCCCAATTGGCAGAAAAACCGCACAGTCCGGCTCTCTGGAAGAGACTTGTCGAAATTTCTGAGCAAAGTGGTGAAACAGAGAAGATAAAAATTGTGTTTGATTCGTTGCTAAAGCAGTACCCAAACACGGTGCGTGAACTGCCGGCAGCAAGTCTATTCTTTTCTCATTTCTTGCAGTCTGCGGCTCAAATATCGTATATTAGCCATTACCTTGACAGTCCCAAGACTTTTGGTGAAGCTGAGGCACTGTTCACGACGTTCTTGAAGCATTCACCTTCCGTGGACCTATTTCGATTTTATTTGACCTATGTCAGGTGAGTCATTTTTAGCATGGCATCGCCCACGTTCTGTCTGACATCGTCGACAGACGCGTACATTCCGATCCCACCAAGCGAGATCCAGCCAAACGAGAAGTCGTCAGAAAGGCGTACGAATTTGCGCTGAATCCACCCCATGGCGTCGGCCAAGACAAGGACGCAGGCGACATCTGGCACGATTATATCCAGTTTTTGAGTGAGAGCGAGGTAGGTTCTTATCGTCGTTAATCTGAGGCATCGGTTGAACCCTGCCAGGCTACGGCAACGACTACCTGGGATCAACAGCAAAACATGGATGCGCTACGCAAGGTCTATCATCGTGCTGTTCAAATACCACTCGACAACGTAGAGAAGCTTTGGCAAGATCTTGAAGCGTTCGAAATGAAGTTGAACAAGATCACCGCAAAAAAGTTCATGGCCGATCTTTCACCGGGACATATGCAAGCGCGAACAGTGTATCGGCAGTTGAATAACTATGTATCGACCTTGTATCCTCCATCAACGGGCCGCCCAGAACTTTTTTTGCCCTCATTGCCCTCGTTCGATCCCGCAGAGCGCTCTACAGTCGGCAAGTGGAAAGCGTATTTAAAATGGGAAGAAAGCAACCCCCTTGAAATCGAAGACAAGGACAAGCCCCTATTGATCCTACGCGTACAGACTGTGTATCGGAAGGCCGTCATTAGAATGCGATACTTTCCTGAAATTTGGTTTGTGATGATCGAGCTGTGTACGTACCTCGACGTTTGACTTGGGATTTGGGTAGGTACATGGCATATACATGGACCAAGAGCATTGGCAAGAATGAAGAAGCAATGTCCATCCTCAAGAATGGGCGAGAAGCAAACCCGCTGAGGTCATCTATCTCATTGCCCGCTCTCATCAAACATATGCTCACAGTTGCTATAGTTTCCTCCTTACGTTTGCGTATGCAGAAGCGCTCGAAGTGAACAAGAAGTATGATGAGGTCAAGGCCACCTTTGACACTTTCCTCGGGAACTTGAGAGCCGATCTTGAAGTGGTTGAGCAGCAAGTCAAGACCGCCAATTCATCATTCAGTAGCACCAACGGGGATGTCCCTGGTGTACAGCCTCCAGCCCACGAAACAGGAAGCCTGTCAAATAATTATTCCTTCAACAGCCAGTCGTCCGATGAGACCCCTTCAAAACCGAGTGAACTTGCCGAGAAGCGGGCAGAGTACGGCTTAGTGTATATTTGTTATATGCGTTTCATGCGACGTACGGAAGGTGTGCAGAAGTCTCGAGGTGTGTTTGGGGCGGCGAGGAAGGATCGCTGGACGCCTTGGGAAGTATATGAGGCGGCAGGTGAGATCGTTGTTGTGATCACTTTTTGTCCGTCGCTAAAGCCGTTCTACAGCGCTCATGGAGTACCACTGCTCGAACGACAAAAACATCGCCAGCCGGATCTTTGAGAAAGGTCTCAGCACCTTTGGCACCGAGATCCAGTTCGTCATTCGTTATCTGGCTTTCCTTATATCGATCAACGACGAGAACAGTAAGTGATTATACCTCTGTGGGTGTTTCCTAGGCTATATTGATTGGTAATAGACGCACGAGCGTTATTTGAGCGGGTCATCGGTACTTTCCCTCCTGAAAAGGCGCGACCGCTCTGGGAACGCTGGGCTCGATACGAGTATCAGTATGCTGACCTCGAAGCCGCACTCAAGCTCGAAAAAAGAATGTCTGACGTGTATCCGAACGGTAAGCTACTCTCTGATAGTGTCATACCTTCCTAACTTTCCGCAAAGATCCATCACTGAAGAGGTTTGCACAACGACATGTCTACCTGGGCGTCGATGCTATTGCTGCCCGAGATCTAGGAGTGGCTATCGCTAAAAAGAGCACGTCAGCTTTGGGCAGAAGTGATACGATCCAGAGTCTGCTGGCCCCGCCTCCCACTCCGGTTGCTGGTGGCACCAAGAGACCTCCATCCCCCGAACACCGCAAAGCTCGGGATGATAGGAGCGGTGACTACGGTCCTTCGCACAAGCGCATTCGTCCGAATACTCCGCCACTTCGGCCGTCAGAAAGAGATCGATGGGAGAACCCCCGGGATGGTTCTTCGTCCTCAAGAGGGCGACGATATAGCCCGCCCCCGCCTTCGAGCAAAGACCGTGAACGTCCTCCACTGCCGCCGCCACGAAGGCAAGAGAAAGAAAAGGACAGAGAAGAAGAGAAACCGGTCTCCCTCCCTCCTGTGTTATCGTACTTCCTAGGCTCACTTCCCGCTGCTTCCGACTTTGATGGACCGGTTTTCCGTACTGAGGACTTGATGAATCTTTTCCGAAATGCTGTTATTCCGAGCTCGAGTTCGACTAGGACAAGGTCTCCGCCTCCGCCGCCTGTCCCTCCTCGAGGAGGTAAGTTCGGTCCGTGATCCTGAGTCCCTGTGAGATGATGATGAAGATATTTCAGGAGGTCGACCGCCGCCGGATTATAGCCCGTACCAGGGACCGGGTGGAGGATCGAGAGGAGGAAGAAGGTATTGATGATAAATTGTAACCAGTCCACACTACTTTGAGCAGCAACCTTATACCGGATATATGATACGTATATACAAAATGCAAGATATTGTTTATGATGGATGTTCTGAAGACAAAAAGTCTAAAGATGTCGTCCTTCTATCCCAGTCCTTCAAACCGATGTCCCCCTCTGGAGCAACTCTGTCCTTTCCTGCTCGGGTGTGGGCAAAAGAGCGTGCCCTGTCCTCAACTTGACGTCTCGAAGCCAGTTGTCCGATAGCTGACTCTGAGCGAGGAGAGGACGGGGAGTGAACATCATCTTTTGGGGGATGATGGGTCGGTCACCTAAGAGTCCGTTGGCGGCGCTGATGACCGCGCGGCATTTAGAGGTCGTCACATCATCAGAGATACCAACCCCCCATGCACTTTCGCCGCCTGGTCCACGCAGCTCGAGGAACGTCGCTGCCTTGGGAGCCTTCTCGGCGTTGATCATCTGTGCAGCGTACTCACCCGTGGTGAGTTCCAGGTCGAGGCACGTGTGCATGGCGTTCATGACTGCTTGGACGGTGTTACTGCCGTCACCCTGAATATCGCGTGAAGCACCGTCGACGACGACGTGCCCCTCAAACCTGAAGCGAGTCTCGTGGTCTTCAGCGGAAGATAAGGCAAAGAGGTCATCGGAATAGTCCGAGGCTGGCGAAGAAGGCTCTTTGGATGATGGCGATAATGGTAAGAGACGGTAGGACTGAAGGTAAAGTCGGTTAATAGGCAGATGGTGGATGGAATACGTCCGTTTGAAGGCGTCGGTGATCAGGACGGCCGTCATCTCTTTGCCCAAGCGTTCGCTCTCCTTTTGGACGACACCGTAGAAGGATACTTGCATGCGGCGAGGTAGGTCGAGTTGCATCTTCTGCTTGATGACATACGCAGCTCCTGCCTTCCCGCTCTGGCTGCTGACCCTGATAAGGTTCTCGTAGCCATACCCGATATCCTTAGGATCCAAGGGGATATACGGCATAGCCCAGGACTTGATGCCCATCCCGGAGCGATCGACTTCTGCCCACCGCTTCGCTTGAGAGTCAAGTCCCTTTTTGATAGCGTCTTGGTGTGTCCCTGCGAAAGCGGAGAATACGAGGTTCCCGGCGTACGGGTAACGAGCGGGTACGGCCATTTCGTTGCAACGGCAGACAATCTCGACGATTTCCGGGAGGTTGGAAAAGTCGAGATGAGGAGAGATGCCTTGGGAGTAGAGGTTCAGAGCGAGGGAGATTAGATCGACGTTTCCTGTGCGTTCGCCGTTCCCGAGAAGGCAGCCTTCAACGCGAGCGCCTCCAGCGAGAAGGCCCAATTCTGCTGCAGCAACAGCGGTTCCTGGGTTGAGGAAAGTTAGGATAAGGGGACTGCACAGGCCGTGGATGCCTACCTCTATCATTATGAGGATGGATACTGAGAATAACGCTGTCCCGCTGATTGATATGGTTGGAAAAGTACTCGACCTGATAAATCGAATCAGCGAGCTATTATAGTAGACCAAAGGAGGATGCCTCTTGCCATATCAGCGTAATGGTTGCTTGGTGCACATTCCACAGTAGCAGCCAAGTTAAAAATAACCTTATCTTCCGGGCTGGCTTTTCCCCATTCCCCTAGAACTCTGTTGCCAAGTTCAACCGTGAATTCGGGTTCAGTCTGGGAAAACGTCTCGAAACAATAATTTAGCGTGAAGCGTGTACCTAATCGATGATATTGTTAGATGGCTGGTCGTTGGATTCCATACATACTGCGTACCAGATCGAGCAGTCTCCTCTTCAGTCAAGTGTTTGACCAAACGAACAGCGTTTAGAGTTAACTCGATTGTCTGTGCCTTGGTGTTCCTGAATACGACTTCGCGGAAGACAGGAGATACGGCATTATAAAGGTGGATGATCGCATGCTTTGCACCAGATAAAGATGAGATAGACTTTGTTATTAGATCCGAACGGGCGGGAGTGATGATCTGCAAAGAAATCGAATCGTTGCGGCGCTATTTTCAGAGAAACAGAACCTACTTGAATAGCGACGTCCTCTGGGATTTCGGCGTCTTCGATAAGAGATCTAACGAATTAGTACTCTAGAGCAGCAGCAGACGGATATGCGACTTCGATCTCTTTGAAACCGATATCAACTAGTAATCTAGTGACTAGAAGTCAGGCAAGCTGATACAACGCGAGAGAAAAAACTGACCGGAAGAGCTCGAGTTTCGTCTTATTGCTCATGGGATTAACTAGTGCTTGGTTTCCGTCCCGTAAATCTGTTGAGAGCCACGTTGGAGAGATGGTGGTTCTTCTGGCTGGCCATTGGCGAACGTAGTTGGACGGAAAATTGACCGCAGGATACGGTAAGTATTTCTCGGCAGGATTAGGCCTGGACAAAGAAGTCAGTGGGAAACATAGAGTATTAGGTACCATGTGAACGTACAGCATAGGCATTGGAAACGGGCTTGTGCACAGAATGATAGAAAAACTGAAGGGTAAAAAAGGTAGAGGATGGCGCGTCCTCGCTGAATACGAGGATTAAATAGCTCGACAGCGCTCGGTACAAACATAGATTTGTCTTGGCTTGGGAGTACATAACCGCTGGCATTGGCTAATGTCGCTTTCTGCACTCCATAATCATGCGAAAAGGCCAAAATCCGTGTGTAGTCAATAAAAAGTTCCCGTCTGCCATGGTCGACTGCTCCTTGCCGCATTGAATTCGGATGCTGTTCATACACCTGAAGCCGTGGAATCTGAGCTGAAAGTGAATGGACGTTTCTCCGCGGAGGGCACCTTCACCTTCGTTCTGTTACCATTTTGGTTACGCAATCAGGAGCTGGTGCCGAGACCGATGTCGCCCCATGAGCAGCAGATCCCAGAGTTATTTCTGAACTGCACATTTATGGTCGTTCTTGGCTTTGGCAGAAGAACTCGAGGCGCCAGTATTTCTGTCTGCAATTCTAATTAGGGAGCCGACCATGCCTATTCCGTGCATTGCAACACAGCCCGTATTAAATTTGACGGATAGCACACCTTCAGTGGTAGAAACACGGAAAAGAGAAAATCATTTGAATGGCAGAACAACTGGAGATGAGATCGCGCTTCCTTAAATCGGTAGAACATACCGGGGATTGTGAGATATGACGATAAGAAGTCGTACAAATGACATGCGGAATACGACGCAGCCGGGATAACACAAGAAAAAACTGCAAGAACAAGGTTGTATTGGGTGAAGATAAGGTGTATTTTAACTCAAATTTGAGTTTACCGTGTAAATGTTTGATGTTTGCATTTGGGAAGCAACTGTGAATCCCTAAATCATGCCAATCTTTGCGATGCTCCACAGGAACAGGTCCTATCATCCCGTATGACCCTAGATATATCGACACAGGTGCGTTGACATTTTAAGTTGCAGATACGGGGAGGAATCAAAGTTTCCGAATTGCTGGTTCATAGATGATAAGCGTAGATTCGACCGTTCGAGATAAAGATTCCAAGGTCCATCGAAATTTCAGGTTGTTGACGGCTGCCCTAAAAGGAAGATACTCTCCACGCCACTAGGAGGATGTGTCCAAGAATTTCCACCGCGCAATGCTCCCTTTTTCTCAGCTTGGCTTTGTCCATTGCATCGAAAATATGGTGGAGGGACGTTTCCTTCTCACTATGTCCTTTTCTACCTGGAAGTTTTCAGCCGAGGAATAACCGGTGAGGAATCACGCTAATATCGGTGCCAAACTTCGCACGGATACTGGCGCTTCTGGGAGCTGTTTGCTTTCTTTCTACGGAGATATTTGTGAAACTGACTCTTGTTTCTCATGCCAAGTGCTCTGTGTCGTCCAAGAATGATATTGGGCGATGCTTGGCTCCTTCAAGGAAACTTATTGCGGCGAATTCAAGAACAATGTTCTTCTCTGCTTCGACTATTTAAAGCCTCTGGAATTGTTAGCGTTTCTGGGTACACCTCCTTGGTACGACTTTGTCCATTGCTTCTTGCTGTGGATACACATGTCACTGTCTGAAGTCGACGGTACTTTGCTTCTTCTTAGATCCAGTGTTCTTGTATAACATTTGTTTTGGCCCGATAGAATCTGGACCTAGTTCCAGCCTGACAATATTACCGTCGGTTGATGCAACTTACCAGCATTTAGGAAACGCAAGGACCAAGGAGCTGGGATGGGATGGACTCAATGACCCGAGCAATCCTCGTAACTGGAGCAATCGAAGGCGCTGGACCGTTACGTTGGTTGTCAGTCTTTTCACGTTCATAAGGTATGCACTCCCACAACCAACAGAACGGTAAGGCTAAGGGACTCTTATCATATAAAAGCCCGGTCGCTTCGTCGATATCTTCTCCTGCTTTGCCAATTATCTCTGATGCGCTGGATATCCCGCACGACTCGATTTTACAAAATATGTCGCTCTCCATTTTCGTCCTGGCGTATGCATTAGGAGTGAGTTTTGCTCTCTTTGACATTATGACACGCCGCTTCACGTTTGGAAAAAAGCCCTTGATATGGGGACCAATGTCCGAGCTCTGTGGTCGCCTTGTAGTTCTACAGGTATCTAATATCTGGTTCTTAGGTATTTGCTCTTTGGATGACTGTTTTCCTTTTGCTGACGAATTTATTTAGTGTTCAACACCATTTGTTCTATCGCCAAGACGCCTACACAAATGCTAATTTTCAGATTCTTGGCTGGATTCGGCGGGGCTGCACCTCAGTCCGTCGGTGGCGGCGTCGTTGGCGATCTGTGGTCGCCAGAAGAGAGGGGGATGGCGATGAGTCTTTACTCCCTTGCTCCATTAGTCGGACCTTCCACCGGCCCTTTAGTTGGCGGATGGATAGCGTCACGGGTCCGGTGGGAGTGGGTCTTTTGGAGCGTCAGCATCTCTGACGCCATCCTACAAATCGCAGGCTTCGTGAGTACTTTTTTTCCCCCATGAATGTTAATCAGCTCACCGTCTTCAAAATAAGATCTTCCTAGAAGAAACGTATGTTCCGGAGCTGCAGAAGCGCAAGGCGCGGGCTCTCAGGAAGTCGACCGGCAACGTCATGATTCGTTCACGGTTCGAGCAGCCTGGCCGACATTGTGCTAGCGTTATGACCCAAGGCATGATCAAGCCGCTTAAGTTTCTGGCCACGGAACCTATTGTGCAGGTCTTCGCCCTGTATATGGCTGTTCTGTATGGTGTATTGTATCTGAGTCTTTCGTGTAGGTGCTACTCTTGTCTTTTTTTGAATACAATCTTTAACCATTCAAGCAGCTTTTGTCAAGGTATACACTGACCAATATCACGAAAACACTGGAATCTCAGGCTTGCACTATCTCGCAATCGCCTTGGGATCCACAGGTGAGATCATTCAGTCTTTTTATAGACCGTGACCTCCCGCTTGATATCCGTTCTTTCTTTACCAGTCGGAGGGCAAGTTGGTGCACGCGTCCTGAATAGGATTTACGTCCGATTGAAAGTCAAAAATGGGGGGATTGGCACCCCTGAAATGAGGTAGTGTTCTAGTCTCGCGCCGAATCTTGTGAAAGAGTTTGAACCCAGCATTCAGATTACCGCTTTTGATGGTTTCTGCGACCACGCTTCCGATTGGATTGTTGATATACGGATGGACCGCCAATGCGCGTATCTTTTGGCTTGCTCCTGGTGTGTTTTACCCTTAGGGTGCCTTCAACTCTACTCAGGACCGCTGATAGACATCGGCGTATTCATATATTCCATCGGAATCGGTACGTTTGTCCCCACATTTTCCTGCAGAACTGAGTTAACGCAATGTATCAGGCGGAAATTGGACATGCATACAGACATATCTGGTGAAGAATGAACGATACTTGGAGAGACAAAAAAAACTCAGTGATCCCACAGGTGGATAACTACGCACTCCATGCCGCCAGTGCAATCGCAGGAGTCTCGTCGTTCAGGGCCTTCGCTGGATTTGGGTTTCCTCTCTTTGCTGACAAGATGTACGAGAGAGTTGGCGACGGTAAGCAACTTTCCGATGAACCAATGAACATCAGGCTCATATTCACCACTACAGGCTGGGGAAACTCCATCCTGGCTTTGATCTGCTTGGTCATTGGCTGTCCGGCGCCTTTTATTTTCTACAGATATGGTCCTCAGCTACGAACGCGGAGCAAAGCAACTTCCGTCGAGCAATGATATTCCTTTCCCACCAGAAAGACCCACCTGTGCCATCCCTTGTTGTGATTTACCACGGCAGGGTTCTGTTTCGCAACATCTCTCACACTCTCGTTCTCACACCGGCTACAGTGAATAAACTGCAAAAAAAAAAGGGATGAAAATATACGAACCAGGAATAAGGAAGCAGACTACATATCATGGCGGTCTTGCCGCCACATTAAGAATCACGAATCGGAAACTGCATCCACACGACTTGAGACCCCTCGCATTTCCAAGGGTAACGTTAGAGTGTGAATTCTCTCTATCAGAGGCAGTCGGATGTCTTTTCCGCGCGACAATGACCCATCTGAAAAACGCCCGCTGTCGGTGCGGCTTCACAAGTTTGACAGTTTTCTGGTTGACGAACTACAATAGTAGTGTCCGCCTTGACGGTATATCCTTCTTCGTATTCAGGAAAGTAGGTGTGCCAGCCAACGATCACACTCTCCGTCACAGGTACATGTACGCGTGTCAGGGCCATCGACTGACGGAGATCATCAGCCGGGAACCTGGAACCTGCGTTCGCGTTTGACGGTGACCCCGCTCATTGCTCTGCAGTGGCACGTTCTTTATTCCAGGTTATCATGAGAACCCCTCCTTTCTGATCAGATATTCTGACGTGTTAATTTCGCGTCTTGTGTAACAGCGGCTTGCATCTTGTACCTCATCATGAGAGTTTTTTGACTTCGTGACTCGATGAAGCTGATTTCGGGACTGGATAGATCACCGGAGCTGATGAAAAGACTCGATTGCATTGATTAGTGAGTCATCTTGGAGCAAGGCGCGACTCATCTATCCAGACAAGGTTATGATTCTTGTCATTACATTTAGCGCCGTATGATGCACACGCGTGTCCCGCCACAAATTTTCCGTAAAACGGCCATACCATCCCGCTGAATGTCCCTTCCCGCCGAATAGCGAGTCAGACCTTGGGCGTATAAAGGAAGAAACGCGTCGCCATCTTTCACCAGGTTCTCTCTCCCCCAGTCCCTCCTAAGCAAACTCTCCGTCACCAATATGTTCATCCTCTCTGGTCTTGCTCTCCTCTTCACCGCGGGATTCCGCTTCGGTGCTGCCCAAGTGGCCAACTGTGCTCGCAACTACACCGTCCAGCTCGGTGACACCTGCGATGCGATTTCTGCTGCTCAGAACGTTTCTACGTATGCAGCTCCCATTTATCGTCGTTCTTACCCACTGATTACCATGGTTTGTTGTTTGTAGCTATCAGCTCGCTGAGGTGAACACCAACATCAACGTGGGGTGTACCAACTTGGTTTTGGGCGAGGTAGCTCTCCTCGCTTCTCATAGCATTGCGAATATGTACTGAGGTTTTCGTTATCGAAGGTCCTTTGTCTAGGCATTATCGGCCAAGATTGCACGGACACTTACGTGGTTGTCTCAGGGGATAACTGCGTTGCTATTGCTGCTGCTGAGAATACCACGTACGACGTTCTGTTGGCCAATAATCCCAATGTGGATTCGACCTGCACTAATATCTATCCAGGAGAGGTGGGTCTCGGTTATGGGGGATCATATTTGCAGAGTTAACCATGTCTAGGTTCTGTGCGTCGCACCTGAAGACGTTTACGCGTAGGACTGTCGGACGAGACTAGACATTCCTGTGTCGTTAAGGGTCCCCCATGGCCTTAGCTTTCTCCTACTGATATAAAAGAACTTTGCGAATGAATATTGTTGTCTTCTGAATGTGGGAAACTTGAAGGAAGTACTGCGAGTACGAGACGATTTTTTGATAGTAGTATCTTCTGGGCAAAAATGGCCACTTGGCAGAAATTAGCCACACCATACGGCCCGGTCGTTCCGTGGCTTGCAATTACGCGATCATTTGATGCTCGAATCGCAGACTGCCACCACCACCATGCCGATTAGAGAATCTGTGAGCCTGGACAGCTCCCCTGGGCATCTGACCCTGTACTTTAAGTCTCTCGAGGAACTCGACTCATGGACAGAAACTCCGGTGAAGAAACTGACATCTCCCTTGAAATACTATCCACGCAGGCCAGGGGCCGAACCAAGCTCTCGGGGAAAACTTCTGGTGAAGCCTCAGCAAGCCTAAGTGGATCGTATAGCTTATTTTTTTTTTTTTAGTAAAGGTATGTCACGATTACAAGGTACGCATATCTTTCTACCGCCCAGGTACTTGTTTGTGAATATCACCGTCCAGGGAGGATACACTGAGAGCCCGTTCGCACTCTCGTATACGTTCAACTATTGGTCGGCATGCGAAAGCTTCATCTAGTAAGTATCCAATAATATGATGTCGGACGTGCCTGATAAGTGACAATCAGTTTTTCGCATCACCGCGTTACGATCCCCCCACATGGTTGGATAACCGCCGCACATCGACAGGGGGTTAAAATGCTAGGCACCCTGTAAGTAATACTTCTTCATTAACGCGTCACTGACTGAATTTCTTTGCTAGTATTTTCGAAGGAGGCGCAGAAGCAGATTGTCTCCGTCTCCTCGTAGGCAAGCTTCCAAAGTCAAGTACTGGACCTGCAGTCCATCACGCAAGCCCGTCTTCTATCCCGGTATCGCATCATTATGCACGGGTTCTTGCAGAGCTCGCCGAAGAAAGAGGGTTTGATGGATACCTGCTTAACTTTGAGTGCCCTCTGCAAGGTAGCTTTGAGCAGACGAGAGCGCTTTCCACGTGGATCACCATGTTGCAATCTGAAATGCGTGACAAGGTTGGACCTCATGCGGAAGTGGTATGGTATGTATTAATATTTCAATGCTGTATATTTTGCTTACATTTTTTACGAAGGTATGACAGTGTCATCGTATCGGGACAGCTCGCTTGGCAAGATAGACTCAACAGTCTGAACCTGCCTTTCTTTTTATCCTCGCAATCTTTCTTTAGCAACTACACAGTATGTCTTCAAATGGCATCCTGGTTTGGCTCATCTCATTCGCTGTAGTGGCGGAATGATTATCCGGCCCTTACGGCGCAGTATTTTATCAGCCTGGATCCTGCTCTCATTGAGAGCCAAATGGATTTCTCGAACAAGACTCTTCAGGACATTTATATGGGTAATTAAGCCTTTTCTTTGCGAATCTCACCATTTGATGAACTATTCCATCAATATAGGTGTCGATGTTTGGGGCCGAGGCAGCCACGGCGGCGGAGGCTTTGGCTCCTACAAGGCGCTCGCCCACATATCCCCAGATTCCCTTGGGCTGAGCGTCGCTCTCTTCGGCCAAGCCTGGACCTGGGAGTCCGAACAAGACAAACCCGACTGGACCTGGCAGCAGTGGTGGGATTACGAGCGTACACTCTGGGTTGGAACGACGAACAACGACGAGGTGCCAGTGCCTGAAGCTCCCAACCGTCAGGGTGAGCCTGATTGCACGCACGGCCCTTTCCTCCCTATCGCATCTTTCTTCGCACATCATGCACCGCCCGATCCCGTGCGCCTCGCCCTCTACACCACCTTCTCGCCGGGTGCAGGCCATGGGTGGTGGGTCAACGGCGTCAAAGTCTTCGAGAGCGAGAAAGGGTGGACCGACGTCGGTAAACAGACGAGCGTTGGGGACCTCGTATGGCCCCGACCGGCAATTTCCTGGGAGGGTGAGGATGAGGGACTGCTGTTTGGTGGGAAGATAGAGGCGGAGCCGTCTATTTGCATGGACGACGCTTGGAACGGGGGGAGCTCTCTTCGGTTGTCGCTCACGGACCAGGGGGATCCCTCGGTGTACCGCTGCATATGGCTACCGGTACAATCGCTTGCGCTTACCGCGCAAACCACCTACCAAGCTACTGCGGTTTACAAGCTTGACGCCGCCGCTGACCTAGATGTTAGTCTCTCTGTCAAGTCTTCTACGGAAGACAGCGCTATCATCACACCCCAGATTGAAAATGATACCCCGCTTGCACAGGGATGGGTGAAGCTCTCCATACGATTTTCCGTCTCCTCATCATCATCCTCCGCATCCATTGGCTTAGTTATAGCGATCGTCACAGAAGGTCCATCACAGTCTCTCGCTGCGTCCTCCCTCCTCTTAGGTCAGCTGAACGTGTTCAGGGCACCCTCGCCCTCTCCATCGTCCGCTCCAATGGTCCTCTGGGCGGACTATTCCCCACAAGATAGGAAACTCACCTGGGAAGTCGCCGCGTCTCTTCCGGTCTTCGTCCAACGCCCGCTTACTTCCCCCGAAGATCCTGTCCCACTATGGGATATGCAGCCATGCCGGGTCCCGTCTTTCCTGTACTGCAACATATACGCTGCTCCCTTTTCATCGGCGACGTATGCTGGGAGACCAGAGGATGCGACGTGGATCGGCACGTCTGGGTACTCGGGAGATGCAAAGACCTTTATTGTGGAGAGTCCAGTCAGGACGAGGACGAGGTTTTATGTTCAGGGTGTGACTGAGCATGGGGAGGTGGTGCCTTGGGAAAGATGTGTCTTTGTAGATAGTCCTCCCGATGATGGGAAGTAGGTTCCGAATATTATTATTGCAAGATGTAAATCTTCGTGTGGATCCAGCCCAGGTTGTTTGTCTGCTGAAATTATCTGACGAATACATCCGTGTTATGTAAACTCATCGAGACGATAAAACGAGCGGAGTTCATTCATTTTAGTTGTACAAAGTACGGTAGACGAAAAAAAAGATAAAAAGACCAGGTCCGAAGATTTTTGACGGTGAATCGGCCGTGACTCCGTTCAGCGTGCATAAGGGTGGTAATTGTGCTGACCCCGTTGTGCCGCTCGCTGGGGACCAACTCCAGGACCACTAGGGGCGCCGCGAGGGCCCCTTGGAATATTGGGGTTCATGGTGGCCGCACCACCTCCCTGCATCATAGCTCCCCTCCCCATACTCATTCCTCCACCGCCCATACCCATACCCATACCCATACCCATGTTGGCCATATTACCCATTGCTCTCATGTTTCCAGGGCCACCAAAGCCTGTACCAGCCATACCAGCCATCATCGGATTCATATTAGCCATCATGGGGTTCATCGCACCACCTCCAGTCATTTGGAACATGCGAGTGTATAGCTGAGCTAAAGCCTGGGGATCGAAAGGCGTGTTTCCAGTTCCGGTGGCAGCCATGGGGTTGTTGAAGTTACTCTGGGCAGCAACGGTACCAGCGCCTCTTCCAACAACGGCTCCAGTGTAGTCTCCACCGCCCTGGTTGTCTTCATTGTAGTTATCCCGCTGGTACCTCGGTTGCGCCAACTTAACGTCGATCTGCGGCAAATCAGTTTAAACTTGCGAGAAAAGGGAAGATACCAACCAGTTTACCATCGATCTCGAGATTACCGAAGCCCAGGAGTGGCTGGACATTAGTATCTTCAAAGGAGATGAACCCAAAGCCCTTGCTTCTGCCTGTCTCCCGGTCCAACATGACGGTCGAGTCAATAACCTTGCCGAACTGTGAAAAGAATTCACGCATGGACTCGGACGTCACACTTCCCGCGAGACCACCTATGAAGAGCTTTGTCGCACGTTGATGCTCCTGCCGGGGGATAGCTCGCTTCGGGTCAATCTAGAATCAAGTTAATATCGGCATTCATCTTGGGTTCGGAGATCAACGTACTGCTTTGCCATCAAGGAAATGTTCCTTGACCATGACGGCGTTCACACTGGCAGGATCATCAAAGGTAAGGAAGGCAAAACATCTTGACCTTCCGCCCGCATCGCGCATGATCGTGCATGCGTCGACTTTTCCAAACTGCGAAAAATAATTACGGAGAGATTCTACGGCAAACAGTAAGTACTACGCGTTGACATAACACATCACATATCTACCATCAGTCGTATCCCAATTGAGACCACCAATAAACATCTTGCTATAGAGTCGAAGTGTGCGAGAGGGGAATAGAAGCGACGTTGATGAAGATACGGAGGAAGACATGCAGAAAACAGAGAAATTGCTATTAGTATCAGTAGGCTAGGACAGAGTTGTCGCAACGAGGATGATAAAAATAGAGAGACGCTACTGTTTGTGCATAGCCTAGCTTAGTCGTAGACAACGCAGATACGCTAGGTGCTGGTGTAGATGACAGACAGACCGACTACGCGACAGACATCTAAAGAGATGCTGGATTACAGTAGACGTGGTGCCAAAGGGTCCTGAAACGAATGATGGTGACGAATATCTTACCCCTCGTCCTTCATTTCTGAGGGCCGTATGGTCCGCTCAGCAACCGAAATATTCTGGTAAACTCCATCAGCTCGCGAGGAGTCCCCATAGTCATCCTGCGGCTGTTCGTATGTCGGAATTTGCTGTGTTAGTGGCATCATCATAGGGGCTATTGGCGTTTGGACTGCCGGCGTCGAATAAGAGGGCGTTCTGATATCGACTGAAGGCGGTGAAGGCTTCACTGGAGCACTTTGCTGAGGTTTCGAGGCCGGCGTTGATACTGGCTCCTGAGGTACTTGTTCCGGGGCTGTCGTCGGTTTTTCCTCCTGCGCCTGATCAGCGAAATCAGTGTCGTAAAGGTCTAGAAAACAATGCAATGAGTATTGCTTCACTATGGGAAGCGTAAACATAACGAACCTCCATAGAGGTCAGCGTCGAGGTCAGACATGGTGGTAAGAGAAAGAAAGGACAATGGTCACAAAAATGTTTCGACTTTGTCACGCTTACATTCGTCACACAAATTACATAAGGTGGCAAAATGAATCATGTCAGGTGAGACCACAGAGCGGCCTGAACGGCCCGGCTGCTGGCGTTGCCGCTTCGCGTAAGTTTTTTTCAGTCTCGAAGATGCATTCTGAGCAGAAGATTGGTTTTTCTTCTTCTACCGATACAGAAAAAATTCGGATGTAGTGCTATTGGGGTCCGATCATGACATCGATGAAATGGCAAAAATGAACCCCGGAGCGCCGTCGACCCGCTCTCTGACTCATCCTCCATGGCTATCCAAGTAACGATTGGCATCCTTGGTGAGGGGACCAATAATCTCAGCAGCAATAGTCCAATAATGCTGAAATTTTTATTCCAGCTTTGCAGGGAGCCTTTGCGGAGCATCAGGCAGCAGTGCACCGCCTATCTCTTACCATTCGTCCAGTAGCCATACTAGTCCGGACCCCCGAAGAATTGGCCATCTGCGATGGCCTCATTATTCCTGGTGGAGGTCAGCTTCTTCTTTCGTACAGAAAGTTGACTCCATTGCTGAGCGCAGCTGTTAGAATCAACCACCATTGCGCTACTGGCACGCCTGTCGGGTCTTCTCGATCCGCTCAAGGAATTCGTGAAAATTAAACCTGTCTGGGGAACCTGCGCTGGCGCCATTCTCCTAGCACAATCTGTTATTGGTGCGAAGAAGGGGGGACAGGAGTTGCTACAAGCAATATCGATATCGATTGCCCGAAATGGCTGGGGGTCACAAGTACGAGGAATCGTCGGCTTCTAAATGTTATTAATATTGACACCGGACATTATAGGTAGAATCTTTCGAAGTGCCGCTAAGTGTCGAGGGAATGAAGGATTCGGAAACGCCGTTTATAGGTGTTTTTATACGAGCTCCGGTACGTGACGCTAAGACGATTTGAATCATCAGAGGATGCGATTTTCGAGGCAGTTGTCACCTGTTTCTTCGCTAGCAGTGTTCCTCCGCAGAGTTCTGCAGGGCCGTATGGCGGAACTGCAAGCCGTATTCACTCTATTGTGTTCTCCTCTCCATAAAAATCGACATTAGTGTGCCTCACTGGGCTGATAGCTGCCTTCCGCCCATCTCTTGCCCTTCTTTATTGTTTCTCGGGACCGTATTCATCTCTTGTACAGGTTGTTCTCGAGCTTTCTAGTTCCCCCGAAGATACACCAATACAAGTTCTCGCTCGACTACCAGCCGAACTATTGCCTCCAGCTCTTTCAGGTCTGGACGACTCCGATCCAAAGACCATCGTGGCCCTTCGACAAGGCCGCCACTTGCTTACGACCTTCCATCCCGAGCTGACTCCCGACGATCGTTTCCATGAGTATTTTGTTAGGCATTGCGTGTTAAGCACCATTTGAGTGGGTGCGTCACATTACCATGACTTAGATTTCCTTAGATTTAGAGCATGTGGGATAGCTTATCAGTAGTAATTATACAGCCCCTCAATGCATGTGCTTCAGGGACGACACCTCGCACTAGGGGACCTAAATATAGCGCAACGCTGTAATCTACACGGTGAACCACCCACGGTAGGACATAATAGGAGTCGGCAAAGCTTCTCTTGCTATGCTCCGGTTTTCCGGGTGAAGATATATAGCGCGTCGCCCTCCCCGCAAATGCAACCCACCACCAGGACCTACGTTCATGCTCTTACGCTTGGTGACGATTCTCCTCGGCCTAACCGCCCTCACACACGGTGCGCGTCAAATTCGCAAGAGCGAAATCCAGGCGCGACAACTTGAGGCGGCCAAGCGGTGGCGCTCTATACCTCAGCCCACTACTGGCATCGACCTCGAACGGCGCGCAGGAATACAGAATATCACTTTCTCTAATCCCAAGGCCTCCGGTGCGTTAAGTGTTTTCCATCCGATCACGGCATTCGGCTTATCGGGAGCTTCGCCGTCGATAGAGTTTTGGGTGGATGGCTCGAGCATTCCTGAAGTCGACTTTGACGTAGGTCCAAGCTGGTCAGGGTTGATGCCTATCTCTGCCGATCCCAATGAGTCGCGGAAGGTCAGTCCATGCGGTGTCAGACAATAATTGGTAGTAATCAGCACACGCCCTCGCGTTCAGCTGTTCTTCTGGTTTTTCCCTCCCGGCCCGCAAGGCAGCTTGGATGACCTCATATTCTGGTAAGGATAATGTCGATTTAAATTGCACAAACCGTAATTTACACGCTCTCAGGACGAATGGTGGTCCTGGATGTTCTTCATTGGAAGGGTTTTTGGAAGAGAACGGGGTAGGTTACATTTCCGAGACTTTTCTGTTGTTCACCGTTCTTTAGCCGTTCCAATGGGGAGTCGGAACAGCAAAACCCATCGTCAATGATATGAGTTGGACTAATCTCTCGAGTGTCCTATGGGTCGAGCAACCAGTTGGGACTGGTTTTTCGCAAGGAACACCGACGATAAAGGTATGCACCGGTTATTCTATCATGATATAAACCAATGTCGTATATCCAGAATGAGGATGATTTGGCAGAGCAGCTTGTTGGTTTCTTCCAACAATTCTTGGAGGTTTTTTCGGAACTAAAGGAGAAGAACTTGTATGTCACGGGTGAAAGTGTATGTCGCAATCCTTTTTCCTATTGGTCCGGAAATTTCTGAGGAGTAATTCCAGTACGCAGGAATGTACGTGCCTTGTGAGTACAACCAGCTGCTGTCAGTTCTTCTGGTGACCATATGCCATCAGACATCGCCAATTACATCTATGAGCATCCTGGCGCCCTAGACTTGACGTTGAAGGGCATATGGATTGCTGATCGTATGTATCTCAGGCATATTTCTGTCCGTTCCATGCACCAATTACTGCATTAGCCGTCATTGGATGGGATGTAGTTCAAGAACAGATTCCCGCGGTTGACTTCGTTCACAAGTACGAAGGAGTCTTTGCTTTCACGTTAGTGTTAAAGCAACCATTGTACATACACGTATTGAATGTGGCGATTAGGCAGGCGTTTCTCTCCGAACTTGACGCTAAAGCTGCAGCTTGCAACTACACCGGCTACACAGAGACTTTTGCAACATATCCTCCCAAAGGGCTTCTTCCGCTTCCCGGACAGTCAACGGAAGCCGACAGCGGATGCGATCTATGGGACACCATATTCGATGCGGCTTTTGCCATTAACCCCGCGTTCAACATCTACCGAATCTTCGACACTTTTCCAATTCTTTGGGACGTGCTCGGGTTCCCGTAAGTGTCGGAGTTGCCATGGGCCAACGCACCTATCACTGATTTGATTCTAGAGGGTCGTTCGAAGACATTCAGTTGTCTCCACTATACTTTGACCGACAAGATGTTAAGAAAGCCATTCATGCTCCACTTGACGTGGATTGGACAGAGTGCTCAAATATTAATGTGTTCCCTGACGGAGATTCCAGCCCTCCATCTTCGTTTACCGTCTTGCCGAACGTCATTGAGAAGAGTAACCGCACCGTCATCGCGCATGGCCTCGCTGATTTTATTCTGATTGCTGAAGGGTATGTGTTTTAGCATCACTGCTTTACATCGCTCCCTGTTAACGGGTATTCATTCAGGGCGAGAATCGTGATCCAAAAGTAAGCATAACATTTTTGCGGTAGCGCTGACTGAGTGTATACAATATCCATTTTTTTCAGTATGACGTGTACGTGAACCCCGCCGTTTGTGTTGCTAAGTGGTGACCAAATGGACTGACTGAATGTTTGATGCACGTCAGGGAATGGATTGCAAGGTTTCCAAACTCCCATCCAAAATGACAGCTTCATCGTTGATGGTGTTGGGACTCTCGGTACATCCCACACTGAGCGAGGACTAACCTTCATAGAGGTAGCGCTCAGTGGACACATGTAAGATCTTTGATATGGAAGACCATAAACGTCACTGATTGCTGTACTTCGCAGGATCCCGCAATACTCTCCTGTGGTACGTGAAATTTCAGAACAGACAATAAAGAGTTTGATTACTTTAACTCGTTTCCAGACCGCATTCCAGAGTATGCAGTATCTGATGGGCTTCCGGGACACACCATGATGCCAACATTGGAATAAACAGGATAGTAGTGGCCGTGAGCGCCGGATAGGACAATCTGTTCTGTCGCACGCATCGTTTGCGGCCATTGTACATGTACTTCTAAATCTGCTTTGACCGGTACATATGGCATACTTGGGAAGAAAAAAAACTATACAAGTCACCGTACATCAAATATGGGTATGTAATGATGTGTTCATTGAACTGGAATCCCAAGGATCCCAGGTTAACCTTGACCAGCAGCATATTGGATAAGGGAGTAGATTACCAAGTGACAGGGAACCCTTGAAGACAAACGCACAAGGGAGTTCCACTCTACATACAGCTTTTATACTACTTTAGAGAGAACATACTAGAATCTTCAAGAAAAGGAAATTGGCTGAGTAATGCACAGCACAATGGTTACCAATCTTGACGGTGAGTGTGGCGAGTGTGGCGAGTGTGGCGCTTGTGATGATCGGCACCAAAATAGCACACAACATTCATCATGCAAAATAGCCAAATGCCGGTATCTCAGAGGCGCTACGCTGTAGATCTTGAGGATACTATCGCATTTCCTGATATCACTCACGTACCTATCTTTTCCCCGCACAAGGAAAGAAACTGGTACATTCTCACCGAGGTTAGCTACTACCCCTATCTGCCGTATCTGCCTATCGCCGGTACTGATATCTGGCATGCGCCCAGATTGTATCAGACGAGACTGTCTCTCGACCAACATTTCGAGTAGAGGATAAACTTGCGGGAAATTATCGGGTAGTCGTCTTTTCCACAAACGATCCAGTCACATACGCCAAGGAATGCAAAGTGGGACACATGATTTGCATCAAGAACGGGTTACCCAAGCAGTTCCTGGACGGACGATACGGGTATGAAATCGAGAATCCCTGGCACATACTGGTTCATCAAGTGGTACCTTGATTTGATTGATGTCGCTGCTAACGAATAACAAACAGATTCTCCCGTGAAGTTTTGCAAAGCTCCGAGAGCTAAACGCGGAACTGCGTAAGCGCTCAGACGATGGGCTTCTCTTATCATGCGTAGTTTGCAACACCCCGAAAGAGAACGTAGGATGCTCCAATTGCAAAACACGATATTGCTCAAGGGTTAGTGCTGTGTCCTATGCCTATATTCCGACTCCTCACACTTCTATTCTCCTCAGGAATGCATGAAAGCTGATTGGCATAGTAGGCACATGCAGATATGCAATGTATTAAGGGCGTTGCATAAATGGAACCGCATGCTCTGGGGTTGATTGTGACCGGGCACCAGCGCTCTTCGAGTTCTCTGAGCTTCCCAAAGTAGTTCGCCAGTCTTCTTCATTTCCATCATGTTACTCTCTCTATTTACATAATTTTGGCATGTACGACAACCATCGATCACTACTCACTGTCGACTGAGCTCCATTGCACCCGCGAAAACCTGTGAAGCTAACCAGTGCGATGTCGTGCAATACTCTGCAATTCCTCTGGTAATGTGCTGATCGTTCTGAAATCACCTTTCTCCGTGAACCCCGGTTAAAGGTACGCATCGGCTGCTGTTCAACTGTGTCGTCATGTTCGGTGATGCGGACATCTCTTCGACCGCTCCCGCGTCAGGTGAATGAGTTGCTCTGATTTGGAAAATCCTCTAATTGAGCTAAAGTATATATTTCCGGCAGCAGTTCAATTGTCTCGCCACTTTCTTTGATGCGTTAAATCGCTGCTGCATTAAACTTCAAACTGCCTTTTGAGTTGATGCAATGTGTTGGATAGCTTATTTCAGCCAAAGTAGATCTCACGGCCCGCTGGTCCAGAGTCTCTACATCAGGGGGTGAAATTAAGCAACGTCCCTTTGAATTTCCATCTATCTTCTCGAACTCCTCCTCGTTAGGTTGATTCGAATCACTATGTCAACTTAAGGCTGTACGGTCCCCATGTCAAAAATTAATCAAACCTTTCCTGAAGGCTAATGCGAAATCCAAGGTGGTATAAGAAGTTCGGCTCGTCTTGAAATCCGCCGTTCCACTTCTTTTCCAGACCTGGTGTCTACCTTCAACTTCCAACTTCCCTTATTTCCCTCCAATTCTCTTCTTGTTTCAACAATGACTCGCTTCCTCATCGCCCTTTTGTCCGTAGCCCTGATGGCTTACTTATTCCAAGTTGAAGCTGGTAAATATGGTGCTCCTAGCTTTAAGATGACGCCTTACTGATGAGGTTCTCTAGTTCCTCTGAGAAGCCGCCAGATCGGTGATATTCAATGCAACGTTGCGCGTCTCAAGACAGTTTCCAGCCTTGCGGCGACAAAATCTGCGCTTCAGGAGATCGATACCAGGTAAACGTGCTATTATACTCTTTGAATGCACGAAGCGCTTATTCATTGATACATCAGCAATTCTACTACGACAGGCACTGCAGTCACTGCCGCGCAGTCAGGATTAGACTCCGCGAGCGCTGGTATCAAAACCATCGCCGGAGCTCTCTTGACAGGGCAGACTGCTCCTGCCACAGCACGCGACCAGGTCAAGACTGGTCTGCTTGCTGCCCAGTCTGCGCTGGGTGGAATCACTACGCACGTTTGTTTCTCTTTCAACCCTATCCACGTTCTTACCACCTGTTATTGGGCAACAGAGGAGACGCTGCGGTTACCGAGGCACAAACGAAGCTTAATGACACCATCGCTGCCGGGAGCGATGTTGTTTCTGACTGTAACTGAAGCTGAGGATCGTTGGGTAGGGAAGAACTTTCGGCTGAAGGTCCTGGACCCTTTTTTGGACTTTAAGTGCTTTTATCTCTCGCCTAGTAGTAGATCATTAGTTTCCCCATGTTGTGATCGAGTCAATAAAACTAGGTACATAATGAATTTCTTTGGATAGTTTAGATGCTCCGACCCGCTAGGCCTATAAATTACAAGGTCCGCCGAAGTACTGCTAGTACTACTTACTGGGCACCAGGCTGCCAAATAGCCTTCCCGTCTTTATCATTGAGGTACCCGTCTTGTGTGAACAACAAACCTTCTTCTTCGAGCAACTTCAATTTACGGTTGAATTGCGTGCCTGTTTTAGCATCCCGTCCCCATTCGCCACAAAAGCCACCGACAAAGAGGTTGTTAGCAATTACCCGGTGGCAAGGGACGTATGGTGCAAATGGGTTATTTCTGAGGGCTCCGCCGACTATCCGGTAATTTAGTTCGAAATGTTCTATACCCTAGTGGTCGTACAACACACCTGAACGTGGTGACCCTCCAATTGCTGAACTGACAGTCTTGTACGTGGTTACGTTGCCGCAAGGGATTTTTCGCGTAAAATCATAGACATCCCATTGGTATGGCGTGACTTTCTAGAGTCAAACGGTTAGATAATGATGCTGCCTTTAATTAGTATGTTCCATACCTTGCCATCATTGGTGCGATACAAAGCTCTTTCAGTAGGTTCAATGGGGTAGAAAGTATCGCCTGGGCCGTCATGACCGTTCAGTCTCATTGATTTTCTCCCGATAGACCCTGACCTACATGGCTGGGTCCAGCTTTTCGCCACTTTGCCTGTAGCGAGTGATGGACCAGAATTGAGGATAGACGAAGGAATAAAATTGACAGAAGTCCTTATGGCTGGCATTGGTAGAGAAGAACGAAGCCGGATGCGTTACTTAGTCAGAAGTTGTGGAAGTCGGTAGAGAACCCTTAATTTTGATTAGAAATGTTTCAATATGACAAATGACTCGCGTCTGTCACGCCGCGTGCAGTCACCTGATCGTGACATGCAGCCCTGTTTTGGGCCTGCTAAGTTGTTCAACTCAATCCAGTTCTCCTGCTTGACTGCCGGCTTTCACTTGGTAAGAAACGGATGACCCGGTACAGTATCTCTGGCTGACAATATTCGGAGCTAGATTGACAGTCGGCGGTGACCCACTCTCTTATGCCGGATGTCAACAAACCAACAAGCAGCGCAGGGGTCGGTGTGACTTCCTGCCAATCCTGGATTTCTACTGATCCTTATCGGTTAGGTTGTTTGTGGATTTTCACATGATTTTAACTGTATTCACGCCAGTTTGCGGTAGAAGGCCTTAAAGGTAGCACGCTTCTGCGAAGGCCAAGACTCTGCTGTATCGTCACAGTGGCATTTTCTCTCAGGGAACCTACCTTCTGACGGATATCTCGGGCGGATACTCTGTACTCTCAGATCACTGCCGAGTGGCTAACTTTTCCCACGATCTTAGGCGACTTTGTCTTTCCGGTCTTCCGCAGAGGATGGAGTCTTGCACTCGGAGCCTCTGTACAGGACTCTTAATTGGTTCCCACCACATGTCTACCTGATGGATTGACCGGGGAAGCGCTGAATCTCCGAGCTCGGTGGGATGACGCCTCGGACCTGAACAATTTCCTAGCCCTTTTGGTTTCCAATTCTCCTGCCTCAGGGAAATCAGCGCCCCGAAAAATAAGGTTGGGCACTGAAAGTGACAGATTGGTTACTAGGAAACTTTTCTTGGCACTGCAGGACGAGTTTAATACATACCATTACCACTGTAAGAGATTCACCGCCAAGTCGTCGTCGCGCACTTGTGACCTCTCTTTGGGAGGCCTCTGGCGGTATGCCGACGGATCGATATCAATGCATCAGTGACGTAACTTTTGTCGTTCTTCTGATTTTTCATATGTTGATGAATCATCCTTGGCTCACAGAACATTCTCAGGTCGGTGCCTTTCGAGCAACGGGTAGGTGGAGCGAATCATACTATCTACGCTCTGACAAAGTCCTACCAAAGTCCGATAGCATGCCAAGCCATGAGTACGGACACTCAAAATTCTTTTGCTTTTGCAACAATTCTACTATGCCCGTTCTAATACCGATCGCCAAGCCATTCGGCGGGACCCAAACTCGTATGTCTATCTATAATCTTTGTAATTCCAAGGAGTTATCTGTCGAACCTGGCTTACCGGGACCCTGTTTTGTCGGTCTAGGTATCTGGTCCCGTAGTGGCAGCACGAATATTTCGTTGGCTTGTATAAAAAGAACAGAAAGCATTGTTGGTTTTTCATCCCCAGCGATACCAGTCTTTCAGAGATACTAACAAACCCATCCACATGCCTGCTCCCAGCTACTCCGTTGCCCTCGAGACCACCGCTTCCGAGCCTGTGGCCCCTGCTCCTGTTGCAGTCGAGGAACCGTTACGAGAGTCAGACGCCTACTACAATGCTCGTCTTGACCCCAAGAACTTCTTGGAGGGACCGCTGTCGCCTAACCCTGCGACCCGCCTTCGTCAAATGCTTGCTCGCCCAGGTATTGTCGTAAGTTGGGCGATTACCATCCGGCGAGTATACGCTAATGGAATAACGAAAGGTCGCGCCTGGCATCTGCGATGGGATCAGTGCACGGTGCGCCTTGGAGGCTGGTTTCGATTGCCTTTATCAGAGGTGACTTGCATTTTATATGTGCACTCCTGAGCCGCTGGACTCATCAGTGAATTCGGACAGTGGTGCAGCTACCACCGCTTCGCGTATGGGTCAGCCCGACTTGGCCATTGCTACTCTCAACGACTTTGTCGGTGTAAGTATAGCTCTTTCTGTGCCTTCTTTTTTTTTTTCAGGCGGCTTATTCTTTAAAGGCCGGACAAATGGTGTCCAGTTTGAACCCATCGGTGCCGGTCATCGCCGACGCAGACACAGGGTACGCGCATTAGCCTAGCATCTGTTTTTGTTGATTTTAATTGACTTGCTTTCAGTTTCGGCGGGCCTGCTATGATCGCGCGCACCGTCCGTCAATACGCAAGGGCAGGAATTGCTGCTTGCCACATCGAGGATCAGGTACAGACCAAGCGGTGTGGTCATCTTATGGGCAAACAGGTCGTTTCACGAGAGGAATTCGTTACTCGTATCCGCGCGGCTGTTATCGCTCGTGATGGTATCCCTGGTGGTTCAGACTTTGTAAGTCTAACTCTGTGACCAGTATTCCGGCTCATGATACTGATGGGTGGATAGGTCATCATTGGGCGAACGGACTCGGCACAGGTGCTGGGAATGGATGAAGCTATTGCTCGTCTCAAGCTAGCGGCGGCAGCTGGCGCCGATGTCTGCTTTATTGAGGGCGTGAAGACTAAGGATTTGCTGGAGTCCACTGTCGCTGCATTGGCTCCTACTCCTGTATGTCTTGCATTGTCATTTTGGGGGATTCAATTCTCAAATATCGCGCCAGGTCCTCGTCAACGTCATCTCTGGCGGTCTGACTCCGTCCTTCACATGCCCTGAAGCCGAGCAAATGGGAGCCAAGATCATCAGTGAGTTACTTCCGGCTCCTGCGGTTCAATAGCAGGGTTTAAGCCATAAACAGTCTTCTCGCTGGTATCCTGTGTCGCTATGGTGCATGCTTGCCGCGCTGCGATGAAGTCCCTGAAGAAGACGGGCACAGACTTTAGCTCTGCTCAGGGCATGGATCCCAAGAAGTTCTTTGAAGTTATGGGTCAGTCCTGGCTTCTGCTGATAATAATACATACCTCTAATGTCTTGTTTTCTCAAGGTCTGAATGAGATTGTTGAGCTCGATGCGGCGGCGGGTGGATCTGCTTTCCAACTTGTTTAATTTTTTTTTTCCTGCATGCATGTATACCAAACCTCAAATAACCTATTTTATTGATCGGTATTACTAGTAACTGTGTGTAATACTGCTGGGCATCACGAATTTTTATGACCTTAGACGTCTTGCCATTGGCCCGTGATCAAAGCCGGAAATAGAAATCACCTCTTTACCAATCGCCACGTTATTTTCCGAAACCGACAGCGACAATTTTCTTGGGTCTGGTAGTTGGTATGGCCTTATTCTGTGCTTTAAGGGCTGGATCCAACTGTTTCTAGGCATCCTTGCATGGATACAGGCAGCACCCCTCCCTTGAGCCCCCCTTTGCAAAATTCGTCGTCCCCGCGAGACCAAGAACCGGATGATATCGAGAACCTGCTGAAGTGGGCTGAAGCTCGCAGGGAACGGAAGATAAGAGGAGAGTATGAATCAGCCGTGTTGCATCTGTCAGAGTTGGTGCGTTTACCTCCATTTTTTTTCCCTAGACGGACGCTGAGTTAGGGGGGCAGATCAACAACAATCTCTCGACGCCGTTGCGTGTACACTCGGTACGCGTTGAAGGGGCTGAAAATACCCGGAATTCGTTTATCGGATTCTTGGTGAAACCTTTGATACCGACGGCGGAGGGCAGCAATGTTGAAGAGGTTCTTCATGCGACGCGCCGGATTTCGGATCTACTGCAGCGGGCAGATATCTTTGCGTCGGTGGAGGCACGCCTTGAGCATGCAAAAGATGTGATGGCGAGCCCGCGAGATGTCGACGTCGTCGTCAAGACGAAGGAAAAAGGCCGTTTTTTCGTCAAGTCCGCTACGGAGTTTGGGAACAACGAAGGCAGCGCGGTGTGTTGTGATTCTCTTCCTCTTCTGTTTTGTTCTTCTCATGGTATTGGTATAGAGTATCACTGCACGTGTACGGAATGTTTTTGGAGGCGCGGAGATGTTTGAAGCGAACGTTTCCACTGGTACGACGACGAGGCAGTCTTATCACGGAACACTGTCAGCGCCGATTACGCCTGACCTCGCCACGCGGGCAGAACTTGCTATTTTTGCGATGCAGCGGGACAATACGGGTTTTGCGAGTTGCTGGGAGTCTCTTCAGGGCCTCAAGGCTATTCTCAGGGTGAGCTAGGTCAGCCGCCTGTTTTGTGTGTGTGTGTGCCTATGGTTTTCATTGTCGGTTTCTCCTTAGAATGGGACTCCGACGACAGGGATACATGAATTGGCTTATGAGGGAGTATTGAGGAATATTGGAGGGTTGACGCCGACGGTGTCGATGAGGTGGGTCCTGCTATCTGTTGCTGTTGTGTCTGTGTTTGATTAGAGATAGCATGCGGCATGCTGCTGGTACGACATCCAAGTCGTCTGTGTCTTACGCGTACACGCTGGACACCCGAGACGATAGGATTAGCGCGTCGCGAGGCGTATACGCTAAGCTGTACCAGGAAATGGCCGGCTTGGGTGGCGACGCAACGTTTTACAAGGCCGAAGCAGAGACACAAGTTTCTCGCTCTCTTCTGTCAGGAGTGGTGCGTGTAATTTATCTCCGTGCTGGATGGATGTTTTGTTCTAAACGTAGAGTCAAGTCGGCTTCTTTGGCTCTCCGTTCCGGACTGATGTTTGGTATTTTGCGACCGACGTTGTTCTCTGACCGGTTCCAGCTTGGGGGACCGATGTCTGTTCGTGCATTTAAGCCTAACGGTCTTGGTCCGAGGGATGGACGTGAGTGATGTGCTCGGGGTCTTTCTTTGTACACCGGTTATGTGACGCTCTTTCACAGAAGATACATTGGGAGGCGATATGTATTGGTCTGCTGGAGTGAGCGTCGTCTCAAATCTGCCTTTGAAGCCGGATTGGCCCCTGAAAACGCATGCATGGATAAATGGTGGGCGATTAGACAACATGGATAAATGTAAGCGCTACAATCTGTTTGGATTGTTTCGACATCCTTATCAATGTGTTGCAGCTCGTTCGGTGATTGAGAATGTGAAAGACATGGTAACGCGACCGTCTGTCTCAGCAGGGGTTGGACTCATTTATCGGTTCGATCCGGTAAGGGTGGAGGTCAATTTCGGACTGCCTCTGGTGGCGAATAAAAGTGATGGTCTTAGGAGAGGTATTCAAGTTGGGATCGGACTTGAATTTCTGTAGAGTAAGTTTTATTGATGGTATTTTTTGACCGTTCCCAATGCCACCGACGAGTTTTTCGCTCCCGCGGGCGCTGATTTTTGACTCTCGGTATCAAGTTCTTACCTTGGCGCTGCTTACGGAAGCCTGATTGATGTAATTTTCCGTCCTTGAAGCTTCAATATTGACATGGGTAATGTTATGCTGTTCGGGGGGTGACTGAGTGCTGAGTGCTGTGTGGAGGAGATGGCAACTTCCTCCTACAATTGCTGCTTCATTATGAGCATCACCGTCAGCGTGTTGCTACATGTCCCGTATCATTGTGCCACGTCCCGTGTCCGCAATCTCTTTGCTCATGTATCACTGTTGGTTCATCGCCGGTATTCATGTATGTAGCCGAAAATTGAATGAAAATTTTGGGTTTCCGTTCAGTACCCCCCATCGATATCATGGACTCTGCCATGGCCAAGGCAGTCTCTTCAGAAGGGATGGTCTAAAAACAAGTTTAGATTAGCTGCATTCGAAGGTACTCTGTCAGATGCAATCAATGTTGGAGGATATCCGTACGTTTCATCTTATCTTACTTTTGATCACTCGCTCTATTTGCCTTATATATACTTACACCTCCTGTCGTTTCCCGATCACCTATATAGTCCAGCCGTTCCTATCTGTATGCCTCAGTCGCTTCACCCACGTTGTGCCCGACTGAGATACTCACATATATTCTTCTGTCAATAATCAAGACTTGTCGCCGGCCGTGGGCGTGGATCCTGCTTGCCTGATTGAGGTGCGGTCGGAGAATGCCGACTGATGGGACCCATGCCGACTCTTCGACATCCAATTAGCTAGGAAAGACGGCTCCCAAAAGAAACCAAACGACTCTCATCGCCAATCCTGTTCAGAAAGTGGAGTACAGAGTACGTGTCTTTTCGTCATACCTTCTCTTCTGTTCATTTCCTTATATCCACATATCCAGATACACCTCACTTTAGACACCCAGCAATAATGGGCATACGCAAGGACTGGATGTAAAGACGATGCACTGTCCATAAAGAGGTTGGCGGGCCCGAAAATGGTCTTATCGACCACCCTCAAATCCAACACGGTGACAATATCATTGTGGTTGTATTCAGACCATGGTATAAGCTATCTTTGCGCTCCACAGCGTCAAAATGTCCTAAGGACCTGCGTTCCATTGACGCCATCTGTCCTGTCCTGTCGACCGCGACTCTGTGGACGCCAGTGGGAATCCCATACCCGACATTTCCAACCATGAACTCCATTCCATATTCACACTCATTTCCCGCCGTAAGGGCCACCATATGTTGCCATGCCAGCACCACTAGCCGGGACCCTACGCTGTCAATGAGAACAACGTACAAGTTACTCGTCATAGCACTCTGCCTGATATGTTACGCGTTGGGGACGAAAGGTTGAGTAAGGAGTATCAACGTTCCGAGGAGAGCTGGCACGGCGGGAGGTTTACGGTAGACCTTGTTCAAATTCTAATTCCGAGGTGGGAAGAAGAGTTGACTTACACTGGACTTATCCAGGTTCGTACTAGTATATACCATATAATGATGATAGATAGGTATAATGGGCAAGGGTTTTAGGCCTGGGGTGTAAACTGAGGACTCCAGGAATATGTTTTATAAAGAGTCAGAGCAATTGGCCAAGATACTCCTTGGTCATTGTCATTCAGTAAGCATGGGAAGATTTGGACGCCATCACTTGTTCATACTGTACATGTCTTAGCCGAGAATACTCTTTGCCTACAAATAGAATGGGCATCACCGTGAACTGGCAAGCGATACAAACATATATCATCGACACCTACACCGTTCGTGCGGCACTAGGCAAGTCAATGGGCTGTACAAGTACTGATGCGGACCTGATCTATTATACAGCTCTCGGAGGGCTCTCTTTGCTTCGCTCGCTCGTCAGTTTTGCCTTGCCGTTAGGCTCTCCCAGCCTGTCAGCCATCATGATCTCTCCTGCTTCTTTCCATTATTGAGCTCTGAACATAGGTACCAGCACTTGGGTTACGGGAAAGGAAACACCATCCTGGCTAGTTGCGCTTTGGGCCTGGGATTCCCGATGTAAGTTTTCACTCCTATCAGACCTTTCTTGGATACATAGTAACACATGGCAGGGTTTTGATTCTGTGGTTTTGGGGGACAGTTCTACGTGGAAAAAATGCAACAGCTATCCACAATTGTTACGATTTTTCCTCATTCTCGCATTCTAGCCCCTATCGATGCTTAGTCAAGGCATGGTGGGAAGAGATTGGTCAGCATAAAGAACTTATTCTCTTCGCCCATACAACGAGCTTGACGATGCACAGCTGCCCTTTTATGTACAACAACGGTGCTCAAGGACAACGGACACCATGGACACAAGTCGATACAATAAGTAGTAGTATTTTTAACCTCACACAAACAGTATTTAAGGCTTGTAGCTCTCGCTGGAGAAACCCAGCTTCGAGCTAAAGTTTATACACACCATTCTACCTCGAGTCAACTTCTGACCTTGAGTCACGAACCGCAGATATATCCGAGTGGACCCGGTTGATTCCTTGAAGTGCGAAGGAACACCCGCTTACCACATGTGTCTGCTCACATGATGCTTGGGCTTAACAATTAGCTCGAAGCTTCCTCCTTCCCTTTCTCAAGCCCAATTGTGCTGAGAAACCGAATGACTCCAGTCACAACCCGCGCCCTAAATCATGACTTCTTTGAGCTAATAGCTTCCATCATCGGAACGCTGCTCAGCCTTCTAGCTATCATCACCTGTTGCCGAGGGTGACAATCAATCACTGCTTGGATTGTCAGGCACTACCAAGCATTTCAACAAATCCAACACATCCTCCGAAACGTAACCCCAGATCTCCCTTTCCATGACATCCCCCCCTCTGCCAGAACGACCCTCCAGCTGGAGGAGTTTCCCATACTAGAAGCTGGGCATAGCCGCCAGGATATGGGGAGCCCTCAAGAAGAAGAAAGACACTGATACCCTCCTTGACGACCTGACAGTAGAGACCGGAACCATAACCTCACAGGGTTCCGAAACCCGTGGACCACGACGGTCCCCCAGGTCGCCCAGGAGATCCCCCATGATATCCCTCCAAACCCCAGTAACCCTTCCACTGCCTCTCGCACCCCAGGGATTGGAAACCACGCTCGGGACTCCCGTGATGCCTCTCGGGTGGCTTCAAGAGCCAGGACTGCCCCCAACCTGCCCCAAGACTCCCTCTACGAGCCCACTGAGCCGAATTCCGACTCCAGCAGGTCCGTCAGTAGGCTAGGGGTCGAAAACCCTCATGGAAGGACCATACACTCCGACTATGCCAACGTCGAGATTGCCATCTCAGCGGCCAGAGACCCATTCTGACATATTCATGTCAGGAGCGAGCCAGAGATCGGCACGGCCAGCGCAAGGGGAAGAATTGCGAGGGACAGAATTATCCGGAGGGTATTCCCAGACTGGGACCTTACCGTCCCATTCGACTATGACAGCACCTTATGACAGCAGCAGCAGATTCAGCAGCGTAGGGCAGAAGAAGAGTGAGCGCGAGAAGAGCTCGCCGAGTATACTCAGGAGCAAGCCCAGCGAGAGTACGAGGAAGCCGAGTACGACAGACAGGGGTGAGCATGAAGGAGATGAGAAGATGCAGAAAGAATGGGCTCCACCTCTCCTGCATGGCATGGACTCCAGTCCTCAGGGTCCGAGTCCCCCTTCAGAGAGCCACCGACTGACGAAGACCCCTGGACAGGACCAGGAAGCCCGGTCACCAGAAGTGAAGCCATCAGAAGGGGAGGAGGGCCTTCCCCTCCCGATTTACAGTACCCCAGCCGAACAGACACTATCGCATCCGACGTCGACTCTGTCCTCGACGCCTATGGACTCCGGGTACCCGACAATGCCCACGTCTCCGACCTCGCCCTCTGACGATTCCTGGGAAGTCGAGTTGCCCACCAGTTCCTCCTTCCGGAGTTCTACCGAAACTTCGGCCTCTATAGCGAGGAACTGGAGAGAGCAAGAGCGGTGGGCAGGACGAGGTACTACGGAGTTCCAGCCATTCCGGTCCAGCCCATCGCCGAGGGGGAAGTGAGACCCAGTAACATCGGAGGACTCCCCATCGATGCTACGACTCAGGCCTCTCACCTCCGACCAGCTCGCAGGTTCCCTCCTAGGGGAGGACAGTGAGGACAATGAGGACAGCGAGGACAACGAGGACAGCGAGGAAGGGCCCTTTGACCCTCGACATTTCATGACATATGCAGGACAGCAACCAGATGAGGTAGCATTGAGGGAAGAAATTGAAAGAAGCAGACAGAAGGAATACAGGGAGTTATACGAGCAAGGAATGCTCTTTTTATGGGGAGACGCCCACTGGTTGGCGACTCCCCTAGGACTTGAATATCGGTATGCAGGTTCAATGGAGAAAAAACAAATTTTACAGTATGCTGCAATGGAATATGCCTGGAAGGAATATGGGTGCTGGCATCCCAAGGATCCACTCGGGCCGATGCCCCCATTCCAACCACAAACGAACGTTCAGCCATTACCACGAAGCCCACCCGTCGCACCGAAGAGAGCCATATACACGGCACCTTCAATCTGAAGCGTCGCTGAAGCCAGCCGACGCTCCGTTCGAAGTACGGCTTCTCGGCTTACCCAAACCAAGAAGCACCCCAGCGAATGCCGAATCGAAGGTTTCCGAAACCCATGGACTGGGAGGGGGAGCAGACTATTAGGGGCACAACCCCCTCCTGATGAGGCCGGACCCAGCAGCGGGGGAAAGGAGCCTGCCCGAGACGATCCAGAAGCCACACGACTAGGATTTACGGTTCGGGACAGAATCATCGTCCGCATCCAAGAACCCAAGGGAAGTCCCGTCGCCGACGACCACTCCCTGCACTCTTTCCCCGGACCACCCACTGAATGGTGACGACCCCCCTTTGATGAATGGCCTAACCCCATGGGGGCACTTCCGGAAAATGCTCAAATCCTCCAATATCGTCCAGACCTTCTCCGAAAACCCTGTCCCTTTAAGGGGGCCTCAGATGACATTGACCGATTCCTGGTCGACTGTGAACAATATTTCGAGGCGTACGTCGGGTATCTCAGGACCGACATGAATAAGGTCGCATTCGCCACCTCGTACCTGGAAGAAAAAGCAAAGACCTGGTGGATCCTTATCTCTCTGAATTTCCGATCAACCACACAAGGATATTACCGATACCCCTCGTGGGCAGTCTTTAAACAAATGCTTAATGATAAGTTTATCGACCCTGCGGTTCAAGAAGTTCATAAACAAAAAATCAAGGAATACAAGATGGGAGACAAGGCGGCCACCGACTACTTCGACGAGCTGGAATGGCTCACCAAACTAGCTGGCATCTGGGATGACATCGCCAATGATGGGAGAATGGTGGAAGCCCTCAAGAGAGGAGTCCCCTCTTTGTACCTTACAATGATCTCTGCCATGGGCGTCAAAATACTGATGCCCGTCGGATACGATGAATGGAAGGAGAGGATCATCGAGATGTATAAAGAGCGACAAAGGCAGAAAGCGGAGGCATCAATCCTACAAGACTACAACAGGAAGCCGACCCCGCCAACCCTGAACAAATCGGGGCCAACTGCCAGGAAATCACAGGGACCCTCGACGACTCCCACCTACAGCGCTCAGAAGACCAGAATGGGAACCACCTACACCGGGACCGGCAAACCTATGGACATTGACAGGATGAAGAAAGAGGGCAAATGTTTTAATTGTGGACAAAAAGGGCACATGGCGAAGGACTGTCCGAAGAAGAAACAAACCCATGAAGACATACGGGCGCAGATAGCCGAGTTGCAGAAAGAAGACGAAGAGCTTAGAAAAGAAACGAAGATCGAGAAGGTAAAAGAAGGGGCCAACTAGTGCGCAATTCCACTAGATCGGCCGAACGAGTTCACAGTGTGCCTATCCCAGCCGCTAGTCGGACTGATGATACTTCTGTAGTTACTCCTATGCCTATGTACACGACACATTCGAATATACCCGCAGTTAACACGCACACTGAAGAATTGCAAAAACAAACTCAAGTGCCTATGGGCCGAACAAGGGCAGAGAGCCCTAAAGCATGGCTCAAACCCTTTGACACCGAATGGATCTGGAGAGCCATCAGAGAAGCAAAAGACGAAGCGGCAGCAGTGGCCGTACTCAAGAATTGGGTACACCAGACAAGAGCCGAAGAAGTGGTCGATGAAATGATCGAGGGACTAAAAAGGGCAGAAAGGTGCCAAGCTCTGGAGTGGCTCGACGAGCTTCGGGGACCCTGTCGCTTCGTCCGATGAACCAAAACAACAGGGCGTGACCTTATCATTAAAGCAAGGGTCGAGACATTAACCAACTGAACCACGCATGAGGTGACCATGCTAGTGGACAGCGGATGCACCGGGAGCTCGATTAACCGAGCCTTCATAGAAAAGCACCGCATCCTGACCTGTGCCACAGCTGCCCCAATCCCAGTCTATAACGCCGATGGAACAAAGAACCAGGCAGGTTCCATTACCGAGTTTGTCGAACTTCGGTTAACCATCGGAGATTATGTGGAACGGATCGATCTCGCAGTCACAGATCTAGGAACCAAGGAGGTTTTCCTTGGGCATGACTGGTTGATACGACACAATCCACTTATCAACTGGAAAACCGGCCGAATCACATTCGCCAAGTGTAAATGCCAGAAAATCCCGTTTGAACTACCAGATGAGGATCCCGACGACTGGTGGGATGAGAAAATGGAGGATGGGGAGACCATCCTCGCAGTGGATATGCAACAAGAAATACACCTCTGAGCTATGCATCATGCCAATGATCTGGCCGCTCGAGCCAATCAGCAAAAGGATGAGAAAACCTTTGAGGAGATGGTTCCTCCGTGGGTGCGGGATTACCAAGACCTGTTCGCTAAAGAAAACTTTGACGAACTCCCCGAGCTGAAACCATGGGACCATGCCATAGAGCTAATCCTGAATGCGAATGCCAACCTCGACTGCAAAACTTACCTGCTCAGTAACACCGAGCAGCAGGAACTGGACAAATTTCTCGACGAAAACCTATCCAGTGGGCGGATTCGGGCATCCAAGTCCCCGATGGCATCACCGTTCTTCTTCGTCAAGAAGAAGGATGGGAAACTCAGACCCGTCCAGGATTATCAAAAGCTTAACGAAATGACCATCAAAAATCATTATTCCCTTCCCTTAATCTCTGAATTGATGGATAAACTCTGTGGGGCCAAGTATTATACCAAGTTGGATGTATGCTGGGGATATAATAATGTCCGTATCAAGGAAGGAGACGAATGGAAGGCAGCTTTCAGAACCAATCGAGGGCTTTTCGAGCCCACAGTGATGTTCTTTGGCCTCATGAACTCCCTGGCAACTTTCCAATGGATGATGAATGATATCTTTAAAGATCTCATCGCCACCAGGAAGGTCACCATATATCTTGATGACATCCTAATCATGTCGAAGACAAAGGAGGAACATTGGGCCCTGACCTGAAAAGTACTCGAACTCATGAGGCGGCATAAACTCTTCCTCAAAGCTGAAAAATGCGAGTTTGAAACCATGGAAACCGAGTACCTTGGGGTCATCATTGCAGAAGGAAGCATTCGAATGGACCCCATGAAGGTCAGGAGAGTGACAGAGTGGCCGGAGCTGTTACGCGCATGCCGCCAGCCTCTGTGTCACCTCAACCAACCATGAATTCTATCACGCTACCCACCAGACTCCAGCCGCTTCCCATTACCTACTAATTTCATTTCACCATTATCATTTCACATCTGTATTTCACATTGTAATACCTAGACCCTGAACTCGGTAGCGAATATTCACACCGGAACCCAATGGAACCCGACTCGGAATTAGCTACCATTAGTATATAAAGCCATGTATATCACCGTAACTACTCAGTTCGAATATCAACTTGGATAAGCCATCTACACTTTGTACTCACTCCTCCCTATCTCATCCGTCGGATTCCGCTCCGAAGGATACTCCTGTTCACTTCTCTGACAGAACTCTGTTCTGTCCATCCAGATCCTTGGGCTCCGACTCAAGGGTGACGTTGCCAATAGCTTCGTCAATACCCACGCACTCCGCCGGACTCCACGCGTGCACTCAAGCCCACTCGATTGGCACGTTCCTAACAGTATATTCGAACTCAAACCCTTGAGTCGAAAATTTTATCATGTCCACCACATTTACTGAACCCACAGAGACCGATCCTGAACAAAGGCAGCCCACCCATCCAAACATGTTTTCTATGGAAGACATCCCGGCATCTGCCTCAAAGGAACAACCAGGCCTGTTTGGATCAGCCTCCAGTGGGGGACAACCTTCCCATAGGGAAACCTACAATCACTCTAGCTTCACTGCCCGCCAACCTAATTACAACGATTCCTCTAACCCTTTCGATGCCACCAGCATCCCAACCAACGGGGCCCAACGGGCCAGTCTGATGTATGGTGCCCGAACCGACCCCCCAATAGACCTCTTATCTCTGGGCAACAACCATGGGAATCCAGACAGCCCAGACTCAGAGGACAGAGATGAAGACACCCCTACTCATACTCCCATCTGACGGGAACCGGCTGGCAATCCACCAAACCCTTTCCCAGGTGGACCAGGTGGACCAGGAGGACCAGGTGGACCAGGAGGACCAGGTGATCCCAATGGCCCAGGCAGCGCCGACGGCCCCACAGGAAGTAACAATCCAAACCAGCAGGACATGTTCCTAGAATTCATGAACCTGTTACGAGGAGTCTCCACCTCCCTCAACAACCCTAAACCAGCCACTGTCCGTACCAAGGTCAAGGAACCAGAATCATTTGATGGCTCTGACCCTCGCAAACTGAAGGCTTTCATTGTCTCTCTTCAGTTGAACTTCAATGACAGACCTACCGCGTTTGCAATGGATGCTAACAAAGTTAACTACGCCATTTCATTCCTGGCCAGCACCGTGCTCAACTGGTTCGAACCAGACATTCTTAACCCCAATCCGCGGAATCCACCAGCCTGGCAATTCTCCTATGCAGCCTTCTTAGATGAGCTTCATAGCAACTTCGGCCCCTTTGATGCTATCGGAGATGCTGAAGATGCATTAGAACACCTTCGGATGCGCGATGATGATTGGATCATGAAGTATATGGTCCAATTCAACCAGTATGCTTCACAAATTGGGTATAAAGATAACTCCCTCCGCTATGCCTTTTACCGTGGCCTCTGCACCCATATCAAGGATGACATGGCACACCATGGGAAGCCAAACAACCTTCATGATATGTGCTTCCTTGCCCAAGAACTTGATGCTCACTACTGGACCCGGAAGACCGAAATTGCCCATGAAAACCGGGACAATAAATTCCCCAACCCCAAATCCAAGAGGTCTAACACATCTCCCTCGGACTCCAGCTCCACACCGAAATCTACCACCCCTAAGCCCTATGCTGACAAGCTAGGCAAAGATGGCCATCTTACCCAGGAAGAAAAAGACCGCCGGCGCCAGAACAACCTTTGCATGTTCTGTGGAGCCAAACACAAGACCGAGGACTGCAACAAGTGGAAGGCAGCAGCCTCTGCCAAGGGGCATGCAGCAGAGGTCGACACCGCTCCCGTGGAACCGGCTCCGACGGAGTTGGAAAACTAGGAAGCAACCCTGTTCCCTCCGTGCGAGTTCAGGGTTGCGTCGACTGTATTCGCACACTGGAGGTCATCACTCTCAATGCAACATCCCTTTCCAATCACTCCTTCCACATTTCCCTCTCAGCAGAATTGCCGACTACTATGGAACCCGATGGTTCCCCAACTTATATCATCCTACATTTTCTTGCCCTTATTGATTCTGGCTCTAGCCACTGCTTTGTTGACACTAAGTATGTAACTGCCAATGAAATCCCCATTAAAACCATCCCTAGTGTGCAACTTCGATTATTTGATGGCTC